>NW_026558337.1:0-247545 GCF_026930045.1 Uloborus diversus | reverse complement strand
GGGGTATTCACATGTTTTGAGAAGTAAGAATAGAAAAACTTTGAAGTACTGACTTGAAATTTGTTTTATTGCCGTTGGTACATCCAGGGCTCAGGCTAGGGGAAATTCGGGTCCGTTAACGGACTCTTCATAAAAATCCGATCAACCAAAACGGACTTTTCACAAAATCTTGATCAACCAAAGCAGACCTTTCACAAAATTCTGATAAACAAACACGAATCTTTCACAAGTTGTTTATTGTAAGAGCAAATCTGAAATTAAGATAACACGCATATTTACGGTGTATGAAACCAATAATTTTTGGAACCTTTTTTTAAGTTAAAATAGTAGAGGGATGAGCTTATATAAAATCTGCTAATTTTGTAAAAAAAGGAAAAGAAAAAAAGAAAACCAAATCAGCATTTTTGTGATGTTCTTGCAAGCGATAAATAACTATTACTGCCAAATAAATATAATGATAAATAACTACTACTACAAAATAAATATAATGCTTCTTCGTTTCTTTGAAAGAAATTAACAGCTGACAGTCAGAAGAGGCTCTAATTGTAGTCTCTTTCCGCGAGAAATACTTGTGCTGCCATCTAGTGATAGAACAGCAAGTTAACTTCTAATTTATTATAGTTGATCGCAAAATTAGCGGAAAAATATTGACTGGAATTTTGTTGAAACTATTTTTCGTGTACAAAAGTAGTCAATTAAGGAAGAACGCTTTTTGTCTTTTTTTTCAGCGAAAAGAAGAGACGGTATGTTAATTTCAGCTCGATTCCGCGTCAAAAACTTGTGCTGCTGTTATCTGGTAGTCTATTTTATTTGCAAAATTGACGAAAAAAATATTGACTAAAATATTTTGTTATAATATTTCTCGAATACGAAAGTGATCAATTAGGGAAGACAGCTCTTAATTTATTTACAGCGAAAAAAGGAGGACTTCTGTTGAAATGAAAAAAATTTGCTAGCTGATGTTTAAGTTCGTTTGAGATTTTTATAAATCATTACAAAATTAATGTTCAATTGTGACATAAGGATATTTATAAAACAAAGAATATAAATGTATGTATGTGTGTGTATATATGTGTATGTTCCCTATACACAGGGCCTGAATATTGCTGAAGGCTATGGCCTATGGACCCTGTTCTTTAGCGGCCCCAAATGGCCCAAGAAGGAACGTAGGAGGGGAGGGGGGTTACAAATGCCAGAAACAGGCATTTTTCTTTTATATGAGGTAGAAAAAAAGGCTCGCAAAAACTAAAATAAAATATCCATAGAAGCGACTAATTTTCTGCATCAGATAAAATTTGTTCCAATGTTCTAAGGTAATTGGAATGTGAATTATAACTGGTTTGATTAATTTCATGCTAACTGCATGTAAGCATTCAAATAGAAATCCATTGTTGATAACAGTCATCATTGAACAATGCTTTATTAAAATTTGTAGCATGAAGAAAATCATTAAGAAGAAAGATATGTTGTCATTTTTTTCCCTTAGAATATGAACAAATAAAATTCCGACTTTTCCTGAAATCGGGGGATTTAAATTTTTTCCTTTCTGGTTAATTTTCCACATTCTGTCTAGGAATTTTACATTTTTTTTTTTTTTTTTTTTTGTTCAAGCCTGGCTTGTTAAACACGCGTCACTTGACGTAGCTTTTATTTTCGAGGTAGACCGTGCAAAGTTGGGTGACGCAGCTAGTAAATACAAATCACTTTTAGAACCCGAAAGAGGTATAATCGATGAAATAAAGCTTGTAATCCAAATGTCATTGCTTTTCAGTGCGGGGGGGAGGGGGCATTACCAACATTTAAAAGTAATGAAAATGGAAAACAAACTTTTTTTTTTTCACTTTTCACTTTCTTGCATAATGAACAATTTTAGAAATAAATCATTAGAATAAAAAAATATTACATTTTAGATTGGTTGTAGCTATGGAAAATATCAAACGTTGTGAAATAATCAACAAAAATTCATAACACAAAAATAATTTATTTCATGATAATTTAAAATTTTCTCGCAACAATAATTAAAAAATAATATTAATAACACTACAAGGAACATGCAGCAGAAATGTAAAAACAAATAAGTTTTACTAAAAAGCGTAGCTTTTAATAATTTAAATATCTTTAAAAATATGAAGTTGGAATTTTTTCCTGAAAGTAAAAAATGAAAATTAATAAATAAATAAGTATTAAATGATAAATTTTCAAAACCTCCCATACCGGTGTTTTGAAGTTGCGGAGAAGTCTTTCTTTTTAATGCAGAAAAGATGTGAGCAGAGACAATCGACTGCTTTGGAGTTTTTGAATCCGCAAAATGACATCTTTTTTGAAAGGAAAAAGAGGCGCCTTGTAACTCCAAAACACTTTTTAGCACACTTTCCTTTATTTATTTTTAGCTGTGCATCGCGGTTTCACCCGTGTTAATAAGACAATATATTTAAAAAGTATTTTAAGTATGTCATGCTATGACATAAAATTACATCCTTGTCCATCGGTATTTTCCGACAAATAAGAAAACCGAAAGAAAAATTTTCAATTAGAAATAATTGGAAACCCTTGATTTAAAAATTTACATGATATTATCAGTAACTCTAATAAAACTGAACGCTAAAACTGTACCTGCCACATCCAGTTGCGAACCCGAGATAAATGCATCACTAGCCCGGCACCTAACCGATTGAGCTACGATCGTATATATTTGGAACAGCTGCATTAAGCAATTAATGATGCATCATGAAATATTATCGATTTTATTTTAATTTATTGCTACTCCACTCCTGTTAATCATAGCGTGATGTTATATAACCTATAGCCTTCCTCAATTAATTGGACTTTAACACAAAAATAATTTTTCAATCCGAACCAGTAGTTCCTGAGATTGACGCATTCAATAACAAACTCTAGAGCTTTATATTATTAGTGTGATGATATTTACATTTCTGAAAGCTATGCTTTGCTGTAAAACTTATTTATTCATTTATATTTCGAATGTACGTTCTGATTGTACGAACAATTTAAAATGTAATTGTTTCCATTTTCATGATAAATTTCTATAATTGAACTTGCTAACGTATCGCCAGATGGCAGCCCTTGCGACGCAGAAAGAGACTGAAAATAAAGGTTCGCACAGTCAGTTTGGTTTTAAATGATTTTGCTTATTTGTTTTATCATAGCTATTTTGCAGTGGTGTTGTTGTAAACTTCTCTGGAAAAGCATGGTAAGCACCTTGCCTCCTAAGCACTTTTCTCCAGCTCAGAATTTAATTAACAACAATAATCAGCAAAATGAACTTTGAATTGCAAAACGGATCGTAGGGGTGGGGAAAAAATGGTAGCTTCAAATAGGGTTACCAACTTCAGAATTATTGCCACTTAACATCTGGCGTTAAACCTTTATAGTGACTTGATTAGAAAATATTCTCATCCTTTTGCCAGCTTGACAATATTTGCGTTTCTATGGTGTGATGTGTAACTGTTATTTTGAATGAAAATTATATGGGTTTGATTTTTCGATGCTAACAAGGATGATTAACTTTAAATTAACTCTTATTTACTTTTTTTTTTTTACCTTTAGATGCCTACATTTTAAAAAGGGCAATATTTTTACATCCGATATAAGAATCATATTTTAATCTTTTTTCAAGCTAACTTTGCTTTATTAAGATACAAATAAATGAAAAATCTCTTTATTTTTGTTATAACGCTGATTTCAAGAATTTCAAGCGAAATTTCATTTTCTAGTATGAGTCAAAAATTCAAATGCTGAATCGATGGTTTAATTTTATTTTTGCTGTGTCAATAGTTATTAATGATATGCTGATCATAGGCCTCTAAAATGCAATTCTAAAATCATTTTATCAAAAATATTTCTTTTACAAGCCGTTTTTATAGTTTTGATGTCTTCATTTTGAGAATTGGGATCTCTTTTTATCCGCTATGAGAATCAGATTTTTTGAAATTTTTTTATGTTTAATACGCTTTGTTAAGAGGGGTAAACAAATAAAATGTCTTTTTATTTTTCGTTAAAATTAGGAAATCATAAGTTTGAAACGAAATTCTGTGCTCTTGAAGAGTGTCTTGGGCCAAAAAGTTAAATGCTGAACCCTTCCCTGATTTTTGTTACAATTATTTTAAATACTGTACATAATAACATTCCTAGAAAAATTTACCACAATGTAGAATGGTAAATAAATATTGATATTTGAGTGGTGCCCATCTCCCAGAGAGCTGATGCCCCCCTCCCAAATACTAGAAAAATAATCAATATAATGATATTCTCAACAGATGAGAGGGAAACACTTAACTTTAAGTTTCAATGATGCAGTATTTGCGGCATAAAAATTGTGAAATTTCAATTTCACAAAAAAAAAAAATTTTTTTTTTTGCAAAATTATTTGATTTTTCTCAAAATTAATTGATTTTTTCACAAAATTATTCGATTTTTCACAAAAAAACGGACCCTGTGAAAAATCCTAGACAGACCCCTGACATCAATTTTTTTTGCAGGGGCCGATCCAGACCCAAATTGGGTCCACTGTGCGACCCCATCACAAAATTCCTCATCGTAAAAGTGTCACGTTCACAAAAAAATTAATCGTAAAAGTGGCCTTTAAAAAAAATTCCTTTATCACAAAACATTTACCCAAGCGTCAGGCCCGGATCTGTAAATTTTGCCCCCCCCCCCCCCCCCCCGTAACAAAATGAGTAAGGCCTCTCCCCAGAGACCAGCAGTGTATGTTGCAACGTTAATGGATCTTAGTGCTAGTTTTTGTCAATTTCTTGGGTTGTTGGGCCCCTTAAGGACGTCTGGTCTGGCCCCTTCAAGGTCTGCAAGTACACAGATTCGGGCCTGCCAAGCAATGTAGAAGCTTACCCACTCCTGCAGCTTCTCCCACCTTGTCTTACTTAATAGAAAATACAATAGAAACACTTTTGACTGTATAGGAAATTTATGCAAAGCAATGTAAATTAAAGTGAGATATAAGAGATTGTATTTGTCAGCTCTAAATTTTCGTGCTCCAATTTCAGCTTCCAACTCATAGTACTTCTATATTTTTTCTTCTAGTGCTTCTATTTTTTTAATGTTGAAGTTGGCAGCTGTGCAAAGTGAAGCTGTCTAGTAAAATTGAGTTGAGCATTGAATTGAAATTACTTTGAAAATTATTTTATTTTTGTTTATTAATTATGAAGTATATATTTTGTCAAATATCATTGATGCTTTTGTTTTGATAGTTGGTATGAAACTTTTTTTCAACTGTCGTAGTTGAGGTTAGTCAAATTATAAAGTTCAACTCTGATTTCTATAGGTTATATTGATTTATCTAAACGAAGAGTTTCGCCAGAAGACATCGAAAAGTGTGAAGAAAAATTTGCAAAAGCAAGAGCAGTAAGAAACTTTATATTTATTTTTATAGTTGAAATTAAAATTTATAGCATTTTAAGTTCATACTTCTTTGCCACTCAGGTCAATAGTATTCTAAGGCATGTAGCCGAGATCCTAAAATATGAATCAGATGAAGAATTAGAGGAACTATATAAGAAAACCGCTTGGTACTTCGATGAAAAGTGTAAAAAGCAAGCTAGTTCTTATGATATGTTTAAACATGCTGTAAAGTAAGTCATTTTTTATCGTATCTATGTAATGAAACAAAGTTCTTGCTTTATGCATTTTAATATCCAATAGTAGAGAATGTGTCCTACGTTTGCAATAAGGTTACGGAAGCGCTTTAAATAAAAAAAAAACTAAATGTACTCATGTGAGGACAACATTGGTAAAAGAATGATTATGAAATGAAAGCAAAATGATCTTGTATTACAGGAAAAATCTCAACTAAATGTAGGTTTAGTATCCTGTTGGGGCACCTCTAGCATGAATATTGAGGCTTAAAAGTATCATATGATATTCTATATCATGTCATTCCATATTTACTGTTAAGATACTTCTAAATCAAACTCCGAAGCCACCCAACTTAGTGTCCAAAATAATCTCGGATATGCTTGATCCGTAACAAATTGGTGTATTGATTTAAACCAATTAATTGTTGTTGTTTTTTAGTTTCAAAGTTGTTTTTTACAAACCTAATCTATTTTTTTTCCATAAATAATCATTTGGAATTGAGTTACATTTGTGTACATAAGTAAATATTTTAATAATTTCTATAGTTAAAATGCTATACTCATTCATTAAAACCTAAATTCTTAATTATAGTATAGCTCTTTATGAATAGATGTCAAAATGTTTCAGATTGTTTTACAAAAATATATTTATTTACCTAAGCATAATTACATTACTTCTATACTTCCACTGCTACTTCTTGTTCTTGCAACAATCACTATACTGCTTGAAAATTTAGTTCAAAATTAATATTAACTTTTTAATTTTATCATGATTAGACTTGTGTCTGTAAGAGTGATTTTAATAATTTCTTAGAATTCTTATGCTAAGTGGTGACTTATAGTAAAGAGAGTATTTGTTTTCAAATTTCCTAAAATATTTCCATGTAAATAATTTAATATACTTTTTCATGAGTGTTTTTTTTTTTTTTTTATTATTCCTCAATGAAGTTGACTTGATAAGTTTTTCCAAAATTACTTTAATTTTAAAAACAGCATCTTTTTAAACTTTAATTTTAATGAACAGCTTAAAATGTTTTAAATACTGCATTTTATATAAACATACAATGGTTTTAAAGTAGGACAATGAGAGGAAACAATTATTATTGGTAATGTAAATCAGGTAAATTTGGCAAACTTAATCCGTATCACAGCTCCTGTCGCCTCCCTGTATAAATATCATTTTAGAACAGTCCTTCACAATGTTGCATAATCACAAACTGGAGAAAAAATTGTTTGTAGTAAACCTATAAATCCGCTAAGATAAATAAATACTTTTGTGCTGCATAGTAAAGAAGAAATAACAACATAAAATAGCACATATTGTAGATTACTGCAGACACGTGTTTCGCCATTACAGGGAATGCCTTTTTTAATGCGAAAAAGACTGAGCTTATGGATCAAAATACATCCGATAAAAGTGATGTTGTTGTACCTTTTGTCAAATGTCTTTTCATTTGACGTTGTTATGTCTTCTTTACTATAAGCCCTCTGTTTATTGGGAATCAAAAGTTTTGATGAGAAGAAGGGAAAAGGCATAACCATGTGTGCTCTACCGCCCTATCTTTTTATTCTTTATTGCATTAATTTTATAGAAAAGGTAAACTATGTTATCAGGCCATTGAGTTAAACAATACTAAAACATAGTAGCAAGAGAATATCTCCCTGGGAAGCTGAACCCGTCTGAAGTAATACAGGGGAGCTACGGCTCCCCCAGACCCTAGGTGTCTCAAAAGGGGGAGGAAATAACCCTGTTTAGGGGCAATAAATGTTCAGAAGTAGCCATTAGTAGAAGTTTCACTATTTATTTGACAGTTTTTGTTTTATTAGTTTTTACAAACTCATTTCAATTAATCAGAAAAACGTTCTTGTTTGATTGTAAATATTATGGCAATCTTATAAGAAAGCACACTTTTTTCCTTTTTGTGTTTGGTCATAATGAAATCTATTGCTGATTATGCCATGATTTAAAATAATGCATACATTAATTATTTTCGTTCTATCTAATTATGTTGTTTTGATAAATTTTTTTTTTAGTGATCCATCAATATTAGATGAGTGTGGCTTAGATAATCAAACCAAAGAAACATTACTGTCTAATATTCGAAGGCGTCTGACTCCTCAAGCTGTAAGGATACGAGCAGGTTAGTATTATGCACACAAGAAACATTTGTGACCCTTAATATTTCTGAGCTCCTTAATTTTGTGTAAACTTTGTTGTGAATTATGGTTTCCTGTTGAACTTAAATTTGGTCTTTTTAGATATTGAAGTTGCTTGTTATGGTTATGAAGGAATTGATGCAGTCAAAAATGCATTAAGAGCCGGAATAAATTGTTCGACCGAAGAAATGCCTATTAAGGTAAATTTTTCATTTACTATTAAAAAGGACTTAATTTTTATAGAATGTTATTTTTCCCTTGTAATTAAATACTTCTAGTTTTTCACCTTTGTACAATGTATGGTACAGTAACTGATAATTTCATTCGATTCTCGATATATCAAAGTGTTTAGGGCCGAAGAAAAATATTCCATATGACTGAAGTTTGAAATACTGAAAAGAAAAAACTATTTCGTTTCTGAAACACTTGTGCTATTTTTTTTTGAAAAACACACAAGCAAATACACAGAAAACAGCAGAAAGTTAAATTTTTTCCCCAAAAATAAAAATATTAAATTCCAATTATTAAACTAGAAGTTCATAAAACAAAATATCATATCTTTAAACATTTCAGCTTTCTTTTGCTCAGTTTTCTAAAAGTTGAGCCTGCATCAATTAACTAAGATTTACGAGTCTTAAATCTATGATCAGCCAACTTCAAGTGAGGAATTCGACTGGTTTAATCTCTTCCTGGGAATAAGAAGCACATTCTTTTTCTGCTGTAATGATTATACATGATATTGTGGACAATTTTCACCTACTAAACAGAACAGAATATTGGTCACATGAAACATGAATGCTTTGCATTGCTAACCTTAATCAATCTCTATATCTATCTCCCAGCTCTGATATAGCTGCTGAAAAAAAATTTGCTTCCAGTAACAACTAAGAAAATCTTCAATAGTAATGAGCACATTTCGAGTTCTCCTCTTCTGGAAGTGGGTGGTGATCTGCCCAATTACACTCACATCCTCAATGTTCTTAACCACTGAAAGAGTAAATGGTAAAAGTCAGAGTTGGCAGGTTTTTGACACGTGGTAGTTTTTGACAGTTGAAACTGTTACGCCAAAAAACTCTTTTTTTTTTCCAAAAAATGTCAAATGCTGTCAAAAAGCAATCTTAATATATAAAAATCTTCTGTGCGGATGTTTGTCACCATAAGGCTTTTAAACGGTTGGACCGATTTTGATCAAATTTTTTGTGGGTTATTAAGTTGTGGCAAGCATGGTTTTGAAGCGCGATGGATCAAATCGGAAATGTTTTTGATAATTAATTAATTTAAACATTGGATGGTTACATCTCGCAAATGATTAATGTTTATTTTAACCTATTGTTGAGCGAGAACTGAAATAAATATTTAACCCATTGCCAAAGGACAATAAGAAAGCCAGCTCTACTTTTTGTAATGAAATTTCCTACTGTGACATGTCAATTGAGAATAGATAAAACATAGATAGAGTGAAGCCTTCATCTCTCCTGAAAGCAACGATTTTAGGCCCCATAATATACTAAAAATTTAAAGTTTACTGGAAGAAGTCAGGTTTCTTTCACTATCCAAATAATCAGAAAGTACCGTACCTAACAGGCTTGGAGTAATCGCCGATTACGTAATCGTAATCTGAGTAATCAATTACGTTTTTCTGTAATCATAATCGTAATCTGTTGATGGGATACTTCCGTAATCGTAATCGAAATCATAATCAGGATTTTCATGCGTAATCGTAACTGTAATCTAAGTAAAATAATCCGTAATTTCCCCCCTTGTAATCGCGTAATCTTGACTTCCTAAAAGTGAAAAAATTTAAGCCGCCCTTTTACTAACATATGGAAAGATAACATAGTTCAATAATCAAATAGAAAACGACTTCTTTCTTTAAACGAGTACTCAGTGCTCGTCCCCCGCTCGTCCCTGTTTGCAAACGAGTCATAAATCGAGCCCTATCTTAAGAACAATTAGTACCCTGTGGGCGCTTTTAACAGGAACGTATCAGAGCTTCTTGAGAAGTCTTCCCAAATCCTTACAATTGGTCATTCATCAGTTTCCCTTTCATCTGTCAATGTTAGGCAATCAAACAAAGCACATTGCCGCCTCAAAACGTATTTTAGCAGAAAAAGTACAATGATATCAAAAGTACAACATAGCTTCGCGCAACAAAAAGCTTTTGGGTTTTTATACTTTCATGAGAAAGTAGTAATGACTGAAAAAAGATTTTGTCAAAAGAAAACCGAATTCGCATTTGTGTTTCAGTGATTCTTTAAACACTCTTGCCTTTACACTTATTGCATTTATTTTTTGGTACATGACATCTAATCTAAACCCTGGTGAGGAAGATTTTTTTTTGTATGTTTTCAAAATAATTTCTTGCATAGTTTCATCTTAAATGTATGTTTATATGTTTACAACTGATATTATCCCTAATTAATGAGTATGTATGAAGGTAAAAAGTTTGCATGGATAGATTTTATAAAATTTGCTTACGTTTTATTGAATCAAGGAATTAACACACATTTTGAAATTTAATTATCTTTTTATGCCACATTTTTAAAGTGAGAAAAACTGCACTTCACTGCTGCATTAAAACTGTGATGTATAAATATTATTACAAAATACTTATTTCTGCAAAAAAATAAGCTGTATGACTAAAAAGTGGAAGTCATAGCAAAGCATGTTATGCTCAATCTTGTGTTTTTTTTTTTTTTTTTTTTTTTTTTTTTTAAAAAATTATATATATATATATATGAATGTTAAGTTGAAACCTTTTAGCACTTGTGAAAGTGCAATTTCTTCAGTTAGTGATAGATTCAAGAATGAAATCAAAGCCTTTGCAAATAGCTTATCAAATGATCATTAAATTGGTCCTGTAGAGTTGTTGGAGTCTAATACTCATATATATATCCTTTAGCTAAAAATAATACCACCCAAGTATTTTTCTACTTTCTGCGTCGACTGCTCCAGTTCAACGATTGTTGGATTTTTTTTCACTTCTCAAAGAATGAGAAAAAAAGAAGAAAAGAAAACAGATATCTTTAAAGTATTAACTACACTTAAATGCATTTAATTCCTTTTTTTTTAAATTTTCAGTTGTTTAGTTCTGTATCTTTTATTTACACTTTCTGCGTATTTTATTACATTGCAGTTTTTCTGCTTAAAGAAACATACGAGGTTCTTTTTTTTAATAGCTGCAGATTAAATTAACTGATAATATACTAAATAATTAAGAATACCACACAAATGGGAAATATGCCACACAGTTTTCAGAAATTATAAGCTCTAAAATGTTGAGCAGTTTAGCAGTAAGTTATCGCCCTTAAGCCAGGGCTAAAGCAACGGTAAATTAATAATGAACAGCTGAGCTGAGTCAAAAACAGTATGCGCAGTGCATACATTTGAATAAAAGTGCTTATACATGTACAATCATTGTAGCATTGTGTAATGTACGCAGTTAGAATTTTCTAGACGTATTTTTATCTTTCATATATTGCTCTTTTCCTGCAACAGCGCAATAATCTTTACTAATAATAAAGCTGAAAGTTTCTCTGTCTGTCAGGATCTCTGTCCGGATCTCTTTCTGTCAGGATCTCTGTGACGCGCATAGCGCCTAGACCGTTCGGTCGATTTTCATGAAATTTGGCACAAAGTTAGTTCGTGGCATGGGGGTGTGCACCTCGAAGCGATTTTTCGAAAATTCGAAGTGGTTCTTTTTCTATTCCAATTTTAAGAGCAAAATTATCGTATGGACGAGTAAATTACGAAATTTTCATAACGCGGAACCGTAACATGGGCACAAGCCAATTGGCGAGAAAATTCACCATACATTATTTGTAAATATACAGGCGAACCAAAAGATCTTTTAATTTTCTATTACGGGCAAAGCCGTGCGGGTGCCACTAGTACAAAATAAAGTCTTTAAGTTAATACTACACGGTAGTTGCAATTATCTCTTTAATATTAAATCAAAAATAATAATTTTCAAAAGTCACGTTGTTGATGCAAATGAGTGATATATCTACATTATAATACAAGTCTGTAATCGTAATCAAAATCATAATCCGCATATTATAACCGTAATCGATTACATTTTCTACATAATCGGATAGTTGCTGTAATCGTAATTACGTTTTACCAGAGGATTATAATCGTAATCATAATTGTAATCCCCCTTTTTTTGTGCCCGTAATCATAATCGTAATCGATTACATTCCCTCGTATTTGACTCCAAGCCTGGTACCTAACAACATTTATTTTTTGGCTCAAGTCCATCTCAGTTTTGGCATCAATTGCAAGAATACTTTAAGCATGGCCCCACTCAATATACTTAAAAATACTTATGGTAAGCGCCAGCGCATTAAGTGGGGGGGGAATGCTTTAAGGATTATAAAAAAGACGGTGGAATTTAAAGACGAAACAAATTTTATTTTCGTCCAGATAAATTACAACAGGGTAGTTCTGTACACAAAAGATCAGTGCAGTAGAAGATTTTTGATCTTTACGGAAAGAACAAATTAGGTAATATATGAAGAGCATTCAAGTGCACAAGGAAAAATAGTGAGACAAATGCTCAGCGAAAGAATGGGATTTAAAAGTTTTCGTTCAAAAGATCGGACCTCAATCGGTCAGAGTTCACTTCGATCACCGATCGGCTTTATTACAGTAACGTGGTGGCTTGGTGACTTTTTCCATAAACAATAGGGGTGCGGGATTATTTGTTTGCATTTTAAAGCTACTGTTAATGTAATTTATTGTATTTTTTGTTTATTTGGCGAACTATTTTAAATTGCAAAGAATTGTTTTTGGTTTTTTAAGAGTGTTTAGTCATGTTAGTTGAATGTTTATTTTACATCGGGAGGGGGCGGGAGTGAGTGGTTTTCACTTATTCAAGGAACTGTTTTTAACACGCTTTTATTAGCTTCACCTGTATGTATGTATGTATCTTGTAATGGAATCTTGCAGCTCAAATTTCGCCCACTTCCTGCGATCGGATTCTTTTGAAATTTGGCACGCAACCTCAGACCCGATGACAATGCAATATTCTATAATCAAATTAATTAATTAACTCTTTTAATTGTGAGTTTCCTCCAATTTTAATCAATATTTTGGCATAAATCCAACAATGTGAAACTAGTATGTTGTGGCCATCACGAAACTTTCTTCTATATTTTTCCTTTTTCTGATCCCTCCATATGCTTGACGAGGAAGCAATATCCCTAACAAAAACAAATTACACATGCAAAAACTTGACGACCATCCCAATGTCTGAATTATTGTAAAAACAAAACAAAGAGCAAAAATTGAAAGTTACTTTAAAAGCCTTACTTGAATTCATTACAAATATTTTATTTATTAACAAACATAAGATGGCAACAGTTAAAAATTTTAAATCATTGAGATAATATTTCCGATCATTTCCATACAATTAAAATCACTAGAAATACGCAGACGACAATCTATTACGATTTATCTTTCTTATTGTTGCATTAATAAAACTATTTTTATTCGCAAAAAAAAAAAAAAAAAAATCAACACCTCTTGGAGCGATTGGAGTCAAAATTAAACCAAAGCCTGTTTACGTATGGATTCACATATATTCCAAATTTCAACCAGAACGTAGCATTACTTCTTGAGATAGGGCACTCACAATGGGAAAAAAAGAACGGGCGATTCGCTACCCCCCTTTTTAGCTGTTGACACCAAAATAAAATCAGCTCTTACACCCACTAAGGGCTACTTGTCAAAAAAATTTTTGTTTGATTCCGTTCGTTATTTCTTGAGATACAGCAGTCACAATTGACGACAAAAAACTTTCTATAACTCAACCCCCCGTTTGAGCTATTGACACCAAAATTGAATCAGCACCTGCTCCTGTTAGGGGCAACATATGGACCAAATTTTGTCTGATTCCGCCAGTTACTTCCTGAGGAATAGCAAGCACACGTAACTCAAAAAACGTCCCATTGCTCCACCCCCCCTTGGAGGAATTCGCGCCAAAAACCAATGGGCACAAGTTCACATAAGGGCACATATGTGTACCAAATTTCGTTCAATTTCATGCGGTGGTTTTTGCTGTAGAGCGGCCACCAAAAACTGGTCACACACAGACGTGACACACATACACACACACACACACAGACAGACATTTTCCAAAAATAGTCGAAATGGACTCAGCACACCTCAAAACGTTCGAATCCGTCAAAATTCGAAATTCGAAAATTTGCACGAATCCAATACTTTCTCCTATATATTAGATATAGAAGAAAGTAAAAAGAAAAATTTAAAAAAATACATTAAAAAATACTCGCAAAAATTATTTAAAAATATCTACAAAAACCTTTAATTTTTCTGCATCAGACAAAATTTGTTCCAATGTTCCAAGGTAATTACAACATGAAATATAAATGTTTTTAACTAATTTCATGCCAAAATTGAGGTGAGCCTTCAATTGGAAACTTATTGATGATGAGACCATTGTTGAACAAAACTTTTATTCAAATGCATCTCAAATTTTCAAAGTAATAAAAATATGATTTCCGCAAACATGCATCGATGACTCACTGTAGCTTCCCATCGGGGTGCCCTTGTCTTAACTTTGAGATATTACCTCGCACTCATTTCATAAATAATTTCGTCAATTAAGTCCCAATCTGATTCAAATTTTCATATACCGCACAGAAGAAAAAAAAACTTTGCCTGATAATTCTGCAACATAAGACTAAAAAACAGAAAAATAAAATAATAGTTTTAAAAAACTAAAAAAACACGCTTTCGTAGCAAAATGAACTAATAAGTGAAAAATAATCTTTGGATGATAGTAGTTGACCAATCACTTAATTTTAATGGAATTCAAAAAAGCGTGAGGGGCTTCTTATCAGTTGTCTTGAATTTCTTCCATTTAATGTCCAAGCAAAAATGTAAATAGACAGCACCCCACGCTTTTTTGTATTCCATTAAAATTAAGCGATTGGTCAACTACTATCATCCAAAGATTATTTTTCACTTTTTAGTTCATTTTGCTACGAAAGCGTGTTTTTTTAGTTTTTTAAACTATTATTTTATTACCTTTATCGTTATTTTAAATGATATCCTTTCGATTGTTTTATTCTTTTTCATATGGGGGACGTTGCAGTGGGATTTGCCGTTTGTTTTAGATGAGTAGTTAGTTTTTTACACTTAATATCTGAGGACGAAATTTATCATTTGAGTATAGCTGAAGGAACAAATCGTACAATCTGTGAAGATCTTTCAAGTTCGCGAGAAAAGATAGTTAACAAAATTGCTCAGTGGGCATTAGATAAATCAAGTTGTAATAAATATATGCATTCTGACACCAAGCAGCTGAAAAATTTCAACTTTTCACTTTACAAACTTTGAACAGAACAACGTCTGTCGGGTCCTCTAGTTTTGTATGTAAAATGTAATTTAATAACAAACATTTATTTTCATTAGTATCGTACTTTTGAGCATAAGCGCCATTGTGATTATGGAGGGAAAAGTTTCAAAATTGTCAATATGGCGGAAACAATAGATGCAGCACCTACGATTTTTTTAACACATTTTACCCCGTTTTTGGGGGGGGGGATAATTTAAGAATGACAAAATGTAGCAGACATGCTTCAAAAATGATCGGGAATGTGTCCAATTTTAAATTTTATGTATGGAAAGGTTTTATTTTTGCAGTACTAAATTCTGAAATGGGTTTCTATGATTTGTTCTTTATGTAAATTGTTGATTTTAATCTGAAATGCCAGGAAATTTTTCTTATTTAATCTATTCTTGTAGAATTATTTCACTTGATTTTATTATTATTTTTCTTTTTTACAAACTATCGATAGGAGTGGTCCTAAAATTTAAAATTTTGTCTTTAATTTTCGAGTTTTGTCCTAAAATTTCTGAAATTTTTATTATTTTATTCCTTACTTTTGTGCTGAAAAATAAAATTCAACTCAAAATGAAACTTTTCATGATGATATGCCTATATTTTAGGATAAAATAAACTTCGTAGATCCAAAGAAATTTTCTCTAAAAAAGAGAGAAAAACCTATGCTGTGCTGCTGCTTTTTTTCTGGAGAAGTGGGTTGGGACGCAGTTAACCAAAACACATGCTAATTATAAAGCTGTTTGTTTTATCTGTACTTTTTAACTCTTGCAGTCATTCTTCTTCTGCAAAAAATATATAAAAATAGCATAATAAAGAACATAAAAACAGCTGTGCAGCAAATGTTGCAGAGAAGGAGTTAGGGGAAAGAAATAGGATTTGATACTTTTGATTTTTTTTTCCCTTTGAAAAGAAATGAAAAATATTTTAACTGGGAGGGGGAAGCAGTATTCCCTCCTTTTCTAAAATTGCAGTTCTGTGTAAGATGGGAGGGGGGTGAAAGGTATCATAGCTAATTGAAATAAAAATACATTGTGTTGAGTTAGAATCCAAATATAAACACTTGGCCCAAAAAAAATATTTGAAGCGAAATTTAATATAGTTGTCCCCAGATGGGAAGTAATGTTTATTTTTATAGTGCTTATCTTGTGTGGTGGTCTAAGCATTAGCTTGTTCTTCCTGTACAAAGAGTGGGTTTGCTTTGTGTTTCTGTTCAGTGAAGTTGATTCATTTCTTGCGCGTATAACTTTAAATACGCGCAAGAAATGATTATAATTAAAGTTTAGTCACTAATTTTTTGCTTTAAAAATGTGAATAGTAATTTGTTTTATTAAAATGCCACAGAAAAAGAAATTCTCATCCTTGTGGTTGGAAAAAGCACACAGAACTGGATGCAAGATCAGCAACTGGTGCAGTGCAGAAAAGGATGAATTTAAAGCAATTTGTTCTGTTGGTACATTATCTTTCCAATATTGATAATCAAAGATTTTCACCGTTATTGTCTCTGATGTGGCGAGACATAAGAGCTTGAAAAATCAAGCTGTATTTTTAATTCCATGTTCTTCGTCTTCTACTGAAAACAAATTCTTTATGATGAAGCAATCCAAAGCTTTTGTTCCACAGGATAAAATTTCCAAAGCGGAGGCTTTCTTAGTTTTAGTTGCCATAAAAAAACAATTTTTCATTTGCATCTTTAAATGATTTGTCTGTAATTTACAAGGATATTTTTGATGATTCTGAGATAGCAAAAAGTATCAAATTATCTGTTAAGAGTTAAGTGCATAATAAATTTTGGACTTGCACCCTACTTTATATTTTTTCATCATTCTTTGTAATAACTTTGTTGAAACAACAAGGCAAGTAAAAAAGCAATTGGACATACATTTATCCAACTGGTATGTGGTATATATTTCTACTTCATAATGTGTCACTGTGTTGAAGAATAAATGATTGAATACATTCTATTGTAATTTTCAAGATTGAGTTGGAAACGTTTTATCATCCACTATGAAAATCAAGCTTATAAATTACATTCCAGTTAAAAAAAAAACTTGGTATTTGTTGTCCTAAAATTTTGAAATCACCACTACGACCCCGAAACTCATTTCTAAGCAATCAACTGTTCGAAAGAGAAAAAAAATCACAAATCCAGAATTTGGTGTATCCCGCATTTATTAGTGTCAAATTTTTAGTCTTGCACCTTATCAAGTCAGAATCGTTTTTGGAGTCATAATGCTGCTTTAAATAGTACCCTTTCATGTCGAAAATGTATTCATTACAAAATAAGTAAACTTTTAAAAAATAAAAAAAAAGCTCTGGAAGCGATTGAGATAGTTTAATATAATTGAGGTTCTACTGTAGTCCCATTATATACCATTTATTGCGTGAAAATTCAAAAAATTTAAGCTCTGAAATTTGCCTTCAAATATCTATATGTGTTAACCTCATTTGTGTTTTTTTGACCTTTCACTTATTTAATTTTATTATTTTAGATTAACTTAATTGCACCACCCCTGTATGTTTGCACAACAACTACAATGGAAAAAGCTGATGGTTTAAAAGCTTTGCAAGATGCAATCAATAAAATTGAAACAACCATAAAGTCATCTGATGGAGTGTTCAATATTGTTATTGCTGTAAGTATCAAACTTTGTTTGCCAATTTTACTTTCCTAATAATATCTGAAGTACTTTCATTGCAAGGGGTTGAACATTTAATTCACTGTGTACACTATTTAAGTAAAGATTGAAATATATATATACAAGGTTAGATATTTTTTTCTGATAAAGTCTTCTAGTTAACTCTCTATGACTCGAACCCTTACAACTTGAATATTCCTTTTTCTCAAAGTTTTCTTTCCATCCCAAAACAATTTTGTTTTTTCAATACAAAAAAAAAAATGTTTTCTCCCTTCGGGCATAGAAGTGTTCCTATATTCTTATATTTTTTAAAATATATATTTACAAAATTCCAACACTCTTACGCTATTTTTCGACATTGTTCCCGTGATTTTCTAAGCATCTGTCATAACATGGTATACCTATTTGTAGAAAGTTGAGGATGTGTTGTCAAACATGGGGTAACATGGCCTCTGAGCTCATCATTGATGTTGCGCCATCAACTGCCAAGGCAATATTTTAGATGCAGAAACAGATGAAAGTTGCTGCGAGTGAGGTCGGGGCAGTCTGGTGGATGTTCAAAAACGCCCCAGCCAAAGTCCTGTAAGAGTCCTCATGGTTGTCTACACAAGCAGCAACTTTCTACGAATAGGTATACAAAGACCTATACCACGATATGACAAACGGTTGGGAAATCAAAGAACAATGTCGAAAAATAGTGTAAGGGTGGTAGATTTTTGTCCAATAAATTTCTTTGCATTATCTGTACTTGTTCTTTTTTTATTTGAAAGCGGTACTTACTTTAAAAACGTGCCTGGTATTTTAACCCTCATTTTAAACATCTTGGGCACACTTTGGGCCTGGGCCAACAGGTGTCCCCCCCCCCCCCGTGCACACCACTGTTTCAACCTGTTAAAAAAAATTTTGATGTCAATGTTTTTCACAATTAGGTGAGAGAACTTCAATTTGTTCTATTTTGGAAAACTAATTATGAAATAATCATTGATTACCATGATGAAAATCTTCCGCGGATTTGCGATTTTCCACTTTTTGTATTTTTTCTATTTCCTGGTTGAGAGAGTTAAGCAGTTGATTGCGATCTTCCCATCTTCCTGTCAGGATTTTTGCTGACTCGCGTGTTCTTTCTAGGTAGAAAGAAGAGGGGAACTTCGTTCCGTGAGTGGGGAAAGGGGGGAAGGCTCAAGAGTGAAGTAGTAAGCGTCAGCATTTACGCATTTTCGAAATCCAATTGCATTCACTTACATAACACTCGCTCATTTCTGTCTATTATGCCATCCTACCACTTAGACTTTTATAACTTTTTGTAGACCAACGTTTGCACGTACATCCGTCCGTGGGTACAGCAGCTTCCCCTATAATACTAAGTATGCAGTTTCTGTCAAAAATCAGTGACAGTTAGTGGACAGTTGGGTGGGGGGTTGAGGGACTTTATATGACATCCCTTTACAGAATGTTTTTTTTTTTTCTTGGCAAACTAAGAGGGTGATGGTTTGTCAAGGGAGGAAGGGGGGCTTTAATGAGATTTGACTGTATGTATGGAGTTTTCATTTCTGAAAGAGAAAGAAGACTAAGAATAAAATAATTAAGAGTTTGTTATAGTTCCTTAGGAATTTTATCAAGTTTCAATCTTTACTAACAAAGTTAAATTTGACTTCAGAAACATGTGAAGCTACGTACCTTTTACAATTATGCAGGGCACTGATTTATTAAAGCTAACTAAAAACTTTTAGAAATTAATTTTTGACACAAATATGTGAAATATTTATTTGACAAATGCAGCAAAGCCATTTTAAATGCAAGAAACATTTTCGATTGTATCTCTTGGGAAACAGGAGAGCAGAAAAAAATAATGTAAATGGTGGTGATGGTTGAGGAATATACACATAATCCCTGCCAACTTGTACATTTTTTTTTTTTTTTTTTTGGTTTAAATTCCAGAAAATGTTTGCAGTTATTATCAAAACAGCATAAGTTTTTTACTCATTGAGATTTTCCCAACTTTGGATTCATTGTTACTCATTCTCCTACACTTTCCTCCTCTCTGAGATTTTATAACTTTGCTGCTGTGCTCCCATTAATCAAATTTGTAAAATAAATTTTCTAAAGAAGAATCTCATAAACACACATAGACATTTGTAAAGAAGAGATGATGCTCCCCAAGCTCATTGTAAACTGCAATGTATTTTAGCTCTTCACCATGTGTCTAGCCCCAGTAATGATAACTTATGATGTTAATACAAGAAGCCGAAAGGCTTAAATTCCGTAAGTTAATTATCTTAAATGCTAATACGAGCAGAGATAATACAACATGGCAGAAGAATAGCATCAGTGTCAATGTAACAAACAAATAGTGGGAACTTTCTATAAAACATATCAATGACTTATTGGTGCTTCAAAAACTAAAATAACATATTAACTAAACAATCTAAGAGGTAACCCTGGTCATAAGCGGAGGCGTAGTTCGATAACTTCACAACACCAACCAGACCTAACTCCTAAGAGAGAAAGAACGGTGGTAACAGTTTACTATTTATACTAAACTGCCTCATTTGCATGTGATTGAGCATCCAGAGATGCCAACCTAAAACTGCAACTTTTACATGCCCGAAAAGTTAAGATCTCATTTGAATACAGACGATTCATTACATTATGCTACATTAGGAGTGAGAACAAGGTTGAATATCGTTTTTCGACGTCTATCAAATAAAACTCCTGTTTGCACCACTGAAGTATGTATCAGGTTTTACACAGTGCTCTTTTGTAGTTTTGTTGTGTTATCCATAGAATTCATTGAGCTTTGTAGTAAATATCTAACTATATGTATGTTATTTTTTACAGCCTAAAGTTGTAACTGATTTAGATGAAGCAGAACTTGCGCGACAATTTGACAAACTAGAAATGGAAAATGCTGAAGTTTCTGGTGACAGTGATGTTGATGCTGAAGATTCAGATGAAGAGAAAAAAGATGATGCTGAATAATTTTGAACAATAGCTCTTTTTTTTTTCTCTGTATTATTTTGTACATCAATTCATGCTCTAAAAAAAACTTATGAAATGTTATAACACGGTATATTTATAGCATATCTATTTCAATCAATAACTGAAAAATGCTCTTGTGTAATTATGTTTTGTTGTATTTTTTGTTTTAAAAATATTTTTAGTTTAAATAATGAATTATTCAAAACTTAAAAATAATGAAAACGTATATAATATTCTGAGTTCATGTCCTGTTATAGCAGCTGTAAATAAAATTGTCATTTTTAACATTATATGTATGTTTTTCATTGTTGTTTGAATTATGTGAGTTATCTTTGAAATTTCTTTAACTCTTTTCTATTTTTATCGTGCTGGCCCAGTAGGGATGGGTGCACATTTATTCTCTTGTCATAACTTCAACCTCAGGGCTGGTTCAGGTTCAATGATTTTAAGTCAATTTCTTTTTAGGCTTTTTTATGTTACAAGGTGTTGAAAATGTTTTCTGACGCAAATAATTTGTACAAAAAGAGAAGATGTTCAAGTGCTTTGTTAACTTATTCTCTGAAATCTGACTGAACAAAACACCAAAAATAATGTCAGTCATATTCTTCTCTGTGGATAACTTCTCAAGCTACACATTGTGATTGACCCTATTGCGATTATTTTTATTTATTAAGTCTACTATTCATTTTGGAGACGAACAAAAATTGAGGAAACAAAAAAAGTTTTTTTATCTTTTTTCATTGTAAATAGCTGGGAATGAGCTATAAATTTCAGAAATAAGTTAAAAACCTATCTAGAGTTTATTTTTATATTTTTGTGAAAGTATCTCTTATACCCAAGGCTATTCCCAGCTGTTTACAATGAAAAATGATCAAAAACCTTTTTTTGTTTCTTCAATTTGCTGTTCGTCCCCAAAATGAATAGTAGACTTAATTTTTGTTGAAAAAAGGCGACTTGAGTATACTTTTTATGTGAAAAAAATTACAGAGCAATTGGTCTTTTATTTCTCAAGAAATCCGTAAAAATGTGAATTTTCGAAAGTGTCCCAATATTTTTGGTCATATAGTGTACTTCATTATGATATTAACTTTAGTTACCTAGATACTTTTTTTCTACAATGAGTGCAAGGAAAAAATCCAAATGCAAATACAAAGTGAAATTATGTTTTAATAGTAAAAAGTAGAAAGAATCTTATGGTATAGAAACATGTCTAGTTTATTCATTGAATACACTGGCAAATGGAGTTGTATGCTTTTACTGATAATTTAAAAATATCAGAACTTAAACAATAATTTTTTTTCCCCAGTTCAACTTAAAAGAGAATATCAGTTAAGTTAATGGTTTTTGTTCTGCAAAAAATAGTTGTTTTCAGTTCATTTAGAAATGAATTATTTTATTTTGTGTAAATTCTTATTTGTACCCAAAATATAAATATCTCATGAATGAAAAATATAACTATCAACGTTTAGAAGATTTTATCATTTTTTAAATTTGTACACTGCGTGAATTGATTCAGTGAATGATTCCAGCATGTACGATACAAGCAGTAAGCGTAGAAACAGCGACCATTGTCATTGTTAACCATTATCATAATTGCATTTGACAACTTAGATTCATGATTATGTTGCCTATGAGTGTTGGATACTTTAGCAGTCTAAAAACTGTGTTATTACATAGTTTGCGTTGATAATCTGAATGCATAATTTGTGTCTTATATTGATCTATAAACTTTTTACTTAAATGCTATGACGAACTTAAGAGTACTTATATTAAAAGTCCTTACGGAACATTTTTTTCAGAACTTGCTTGTGAATATTTTCACTGTTTGTCAATGTAATATAATTTGACTCCAAGCAAATAATTCATAAAATTCAGTTACTAAATTTTGTTTTGCAATTTTCATTCTCTCTCTCTCTCTCTCTCTCCCCCCCCCCCCCCCCCCAACGCAAAAAAAAAAAAAGAAAACATAATAATGTAAAAGCACTTGGAAATTCCACATTTCATTTTTTGAAAGGAAAGAGGTTCATGCACTATTTGCTATAGCGATTTTTCAGTTGAACGTGGTGGTCATGATGATTGCCGCAAGCATTTTACTTCAAAAAGACATGATGACCAGGTGAAAGGTACAGCTAATAATCAAGAGTCAATTTTTTAAATCAATATTTTATAGTCTTAAATTGTGTATAAAAAAATTTCCATATTAATATTTTCTGTATCATATTTGAAGTTTGTTAAGTATCATTGTTTTTGTTCTTTATAATGTTAACAATTCATCACATTAGCGGCCTCACATTCAGCGGGCATCGCCCCCCCCCCCCCCTCCCGCAACGCCTTAAAATGCTGCTACGATTTTGGATTTTCAAAAGTTGGCAACTCTGTACATACATAACATCTAATTACTGTCAGCCCCGCTTAATCAGGTAATGGATAAACAAATACCTCGCTTATACTAATAAAACCTCTCGGAACCGAATATTTCCCCCATAGACGCAATGTTAAAGATCCCCGCTTAATCAAATATTTCCCCGGAAAATCGAATAATATTTATCAGCTTTCGCAAATATTTTTGTTAAAAAAATTTTGAATAAATTAGAAATAGGTTTAGCAAGAACAATTGTTGACATAAAAATATAAAACAACATCTTTTGCCTTCAATGGGCTTGAAACAATTTCTATTTTTCATCAAAACATTTCCTCCATTCTATCTTTTTTTTTTTTTTTTTTTTGCCATTAAAAAAAAATAAACAGCGCAGTGGATAATTAAATTAAATAACACATAGAAATATACACATTTCAGGTGATAATGAATTGAAAAATATTCAATGTAAAACACTACAGATGAGAAGGGAGAAAAGGACTTGGAAAAGTATTCCCAAAAGACCATGGAACAAGCAATCCACTATTACAGATTTTTTTTTTTTCTTTTTTTCAAAAAATACTCTACTGAAACAACGTACTAAGACAAACATTTCATAAGTCATAACTCAAGTTGAAAGTTACATTTTTATAATTTTTATATGTACTATAATACATAAATAAATTAGTAAACCAATTTGCTATTTACTTAGCTTATTTAAATAACTTTTTATTAATAACACTTGTTATTTCCTTTGTACAGCTATTCATTTACAATTATTATACGTTTTGAGACAAATGTTGTCAATTTAGAAAGGTAAAGAAAATGTCCCGCTTTATCAAGTACCCCACTTAATTGAATAATATTTCTTGGAACCGACGGTATTTGATTAAGCAGGGCCAGGCCCGTGTTGGGCGCCTGAATTTTCAAATCAGGGGTGTATCCCTACAATAATTGGGAGGGGGGGTGACAAATAAAATTAAAAAGAAGAGAAGTTAAGAAATGAAGCATGTCGTTTTTTACTTCCTTTTACAAAAAAAGGAAATATTCGCGAAAAAAAATTTCATTCAAAGATCAACCTTAATTTCCATTTTACTCACCCCCGCATGATTTTTTTTTTTTCCCCAACTTTGACCAGACGTGGATAAGTACCTAAGAACGTATAGACATGCGAAATATCCGTAATGACGATTTCCGAGTTGATTACAACGGATTTTCTCGTGACTTCTGTATGTACATATGTATGTCGCATAACTCAAGAACGGTAAGTCGTAGAAAGTTGAAATTTCTCCTAGCAGCTTCTAGTTGTGCACCTCCCCTTTTGATAGTTGCATTCGAGTGTTTCTAAAGGGGTCTTTTGCACCTTTTTGGCGGCGGGGGGGGGGGGGGGGGGGGAATCATTGTTAATTTCGATGTAAACTCAAGTGGTGTTATAATTTGGCGGACACTTGGCGATATATCGCCTAGCTTTTGGTCGCCAACCTGGCAATTTTTTTTTTCCTTTTTTACTTCCTTTTACAAAAAAGGAAGTATTGTATTCGCGAAAAAAATTTCACTCAAAAATCGCCCTTAATTTTCATTTTGCTCACCCCCAAATGAATGTTGAGTTTTTTTTCTCGATTCGACCACATGCGGAAAAGTGCCTAAGAATGTATAGACACGCGAAATATCCATTTTGACCATCACCGAGGTAATTACAACGACTTTTCTCGTGACGTCTGTATGTATGTGTGTATGTGCGTATGTGCGTATGTATCTCGCATAACTCAAAAATGGTATGTCCTAGAAAGTTGAAATTTGGTACATAGACTCGTAGTGGGGTCTAGTTGTGCACCTCCCCTTTTGGTTGCTTTCGGATGTTCCTAAGGGGGTCTTTTGCACCTTTTTGGGGGGAAATCATTGTTAATTTCGATGTAAACTCAAGTGGCGTTATAATTTGTCGGACACTTGGCGATATATCGCCAGTCTTTTGGTCGCCAAGTTTTGTCGCCAACTTGGCGACAAATTTGGCGGAGTTTTTTTTTTTTTTGGTTTCAATTTGGTTATTGTTGGTGATATTTAGAGAATAAATATTGAATCACATTAAAATAGCGAATAATGGGGAAATGACATTAAATTGGAGTAAAAGGAAGTCATGTGATGCACACATCAGCTCGTTTAAATCTGTTTCAATTTGGCCACTGTTGGTGATATTTAGAGTGTAAACTATTGAATTTTTAAAAATGCCAGTAATGCGGAAATGACATTAAATTAGAGTAAAAGGAAGTCATGTGATGCAACTTAAACAGGTGGTCAACTTATAGAGGTTGAATTTTATGATAAGATCTAATTCTGTGCCTAAAAGTAGCGGTCAACTTAAACAGGTAATCAACTTAAGAGGTTTTATTGTATCAGGATGACATCTCTTTTTACCACTTTCAGTAACAGTAAAAAGGAGGGGGGGGGGGGTTCGGGGATCTCGCTCGGAATATTTTCGGAATTTAAGTTCAAAAAGCAAAATTGTGAGCCATTTTTGATGACGCTAGAAGAAGGCATTGGCCTCAGAGCTCTCCCCCACAAATGTTTCGATATTGGAGCTCTAGAAACACAATTTTAGACATTTTTACTTCCTTTTACAAAAAAGGAAGTATTGTATTCGCGAAAAAATTTTCACTCAAAAATCGCCCTTAATTTCCATTTTGCTCACCCCCAAATGAATGTTGAGTTTTTTTTTTCGATTCGACCACATGCGGAAAAGTGCCTAAGAATGTATAGACACGCGAAATATCCATTTTGACCATCACCGAGGTAATTACAACGACTTTTCTCGTGACGTCTGTATGTATGTGCGTATGTATCTCGCATAACTCAAAAATGGTATGTCCTAGAAAGTTGAAATTTGGTACATAGACTCGTAGTGGGGTCTAGTTGTGCACCTCCCCTTTTGGTTGCTTTCGGATGTTCCTAAGGGGGTCTTTTGCACCTTTTTGGGGGGAAATCATTGTTAATTTCGATGTAAACTCAAGTGGCGTTATAATTTGTCGGACACTTGGCGATATATCGCCAGTCTTTTGGTCGCCAAGTTTTGTCGCCAACTTGGCGACAAATTTGGCGGAGTTTTTTTTTTTTTTTTTGGTTTCAATTTGGCCATTGTTGGTGATATTTAGAGAATAAATATTGAATCACATTAAAATAGCGAATAATGGGGAAATGACATTAAATTGGAGTAAAAGGAAGTCATGTGATGCACACATCAGCTCGTTTTCCAATAATTTTAGAGAAATGAGAGTTTCTGAAACCTTTCCCAAAAATGTTTCAATGTTGAGGTCTAAAAACGGGATTTTTAGAAGCCATGACGTTGAGTAAGAGATGGGGTTCAGGTATGCTCCCCCCGTAACTTTTCAAAACAGAACTTTCAAAAACGTAGCTTTATTAGACGATCTTCGATGATGTTAGGGAATAGGGGATTTTGAATTTAAGAGCTCTTCGGAATTTTTTTGAAATTGAAGTCATAAAAACGTAACCGCCAGCCATCTTTCGACGTTACGGGAAGGGAGTTGTTGGAATTTCCCCCGGAAAACTTACATAATTTAAGTTCCAAAAACGCAATCTTTGGAGGTTTGGGGCATTCCCCCAGAATTTTTCGAAATTAAAATTTTAAACATGTGGAAGTTAACCGTTTTCAGTAGTTTCATGAGAAATAATTGAATTTGAGATCCCCTCCTCGGTGACTTTTTGTTATTGAAGTTCTCAAAACGCAATTTTGAACGATCTTCGTGTTTCGATAGAGGGGATTTGGTTCGCTCTAAATCCTTAAAATTGCAATTGTAGGTCATTTTGATGGCGTTAGACGAAGGTTTGGGGTTCAGCACCGCCAGAAATGTTTGATATTCAAGTTCAAAAAAACGCAATTTTAGAAAAAAAAAAATGGTGATGTTAGTGAGGAGAGGAGAGATCTTGTGATCTTTCCTCCCCTGGAAGTTTTTCGATATTGGAGTTTTAAAAACGCAATTTTAGACCTTTAGGTAATGTAGGGAAAGATATGGGATTCAATTCAAGTTATCTTTTTTATTCGGCCGTATTTCGAACAGAAGCTCCAGAACGCAAAATTTTGGACTATCTTCGGTGGCATGGACTAAAGGTCTCGGGGGCTCACATCCTCGAAAAATTTTAGAAATTCAGGGCGTGAAAATGCCATTGCAGACAATGTTTTGAGATATTATGGAATGAGAGGTTTCTAGATAAATTTCTGTTTCAGGTCTGACCATACGAATTCGAACTTTAAGGGTGAGAGGAGGGCAAGGGACGTTTGTCTCTGTAGGAATTTTTAGGAAGAGAGAAGCATTACATATTATAACTAGAGGAACCGACAGAAGTTGTTCTGTACAAACTTTGTAAATTGAAAAGTTGAAAAATTTCAATAAACTATCAAGTGTTTGAACCTTTTTGTTGAAAAAAATCAGTAAAAAGAAAATGTTTTAAGTTGCTTGGTTTCAGAATGCGTATATTTATTACAACTTGATTTATCTAGTGCCCACTGAGCAGTTGTTTTATTAACTATTTTTTCTCCCGTACTTGATGGTTTGTTCCTTCAGCCATACTCAAAGGATAAAAATCGTCCTCAGATGTTAAAGGTAAAAACTAACTACCCATCTAAAACAAACGGCAAATCCCACTGCAACGTCCCCCATATGAAAAAGGATAAAACAATCGAAAGGATATCATTTTTAAAAAAAAATGATAAAGGTAAAAACAGTTCCCTGAATAAGCGAAAACCAATCACTCCCCCCCCCCCTCTCCCGATGTAAAAAAAAACATTATTCAACTAATATGACTAAATACTCTTTAAAAACCAAGAACAATTCTTTGTAATTTAAAATATTTCGCGAAATAAACAAAAAAAACACAATAAATTACATTAAAAGTAGCTTTAAAATGCAAAAAAATAATTCCGCAACTCTATTGTTTATGGCCAAAGTCGCCAAGCCACCACGTTACTGTAATCCAGCCTATCAGTGAGCGAAGCGAACTCCGACCGATTAGAGGGGGATATTTCGATAATTGGGAATCTAGCGCTGTTGCCTAATTTTTGGCATAAATAATTTTATTTTGGTAACCCTGCTCAGTGGCGTACTGGGTTCAATATGTGTACTGAGAAATACACTTGACCGGCGCCTTGTTCTATTTTCATAATCCCATTCCCCCCCCCCCCCCCCTCGCCTCCCGTTTGACGAAATGAGAGAAAGTTTTTCTTTTTAATCCACCTTCGGTGATGTTAGAAAACGGGATGTTCTGAGTCGGGGGGGAGGAAATATGCTCAACCAGAAGTTTTTCGAAATTGAAGTCCAAAACACGATTGTAGGAAAATCTGAGACAACGTTAGTGAACGGGGAAGGAATGCGGTTTGGGAATCTTCTTAGAAAATTTTCGAAATAAGTCTCAAATATGCAATACAGTATGCCATTTTAGATGAAGTTAGATAGGTTAGGGTTCGGAAATTTTTCCCCAGAAGTTTTGCGATATTACAGTCCGAAAAACGAAAACTCAGATGGTTTTTTAGCAATTTTGGAGCAATGCTGAGGTCAGAGGTTCTCCTCCAGAATGTTTTTTAAAAAAACTTAGGTTCTGAAAACTAAATTAATGAAGTGGGAGATGAGTTGTTCAGAACTTTTCCTCCGGAAATTTTTTGAAATTAAAACCCTAAACGTGTAGCTGTAGACCTGTAGACCAACTGTGATGATTTCAGGAATGAAGTTGTGCATTCTCGTCTGATAATGTTTAGAAATTCAAGTACTAAAAAATAAAAAATAAAAAAAGATTATTTTTTAACAATGTTTGGCAGAGATAAGAGTCTGGGGCGGAAATTATTCAAAATTGAAATTCTAATTACACCTTTGTCTGCCATCGTTGATGACGTCAGGTGAAAGCATTTCGGGGATTTTGCCTGGGAAATTTTCAAAATGGAAGTCTTGAATCGGAAATTTTAAACGATCTTTAATAGGGGGTGGGGGGGGGGGACATTGCGTTTGAAGGGTTCTCTTGTTTTCCAAGAAAGTTCTTTGAAATTGAAGTATCAAAACGTAATTTGAGACTTAGGCTATCTTTGATAACCTGTAAGGAAGAAATGGAGATCGGATACTCATCCCCGGCAATATTTCGAAATCGAAATTCTAACTTCTAAGAATTAAACTTTAGACCAGGTTTTATAACTTTGTGACAGGATTCTCGTGGACGGGGGAAGAGGAAGCTTTCCCACAAAATTTTTAAAATTGATGACTTGGAAACGTTTTTTATACGTTTATAAATGTGGGACTGTTGATACAGTCAGGAGCGCCCCCAGGTCTCCCGCGAAGTCAAAAAAGTAGGGTAAGTACAGGGGTGGATACAAAGAACGTTTTTTCAGGGGGCAACGGTAAAGTAAAAATCCTCCCTCCCCCCTCCGCTCATACAATTTTAAGCTTCGTAAGTGTTCCATTTGTGCCTCCCCCCCCCCCTAAAATGCGCTACTGCAGGTGTATGAAAATGGCGGCCCTTTAATTGTTTCAAACGTATCTATACTAATAATATATAGCTGAAAAGTTTGTTTGTTTGAACGCGCTAATCTCAGGAGCTACTGGTTCAAATTGAAAAATTATTTTTGTGTTGAATACTCCATTTATTGATTAAGGCTATAGGCTTTTTTTTTTAATCAGATTAACCGAAATATTTGTAATTGCAAATTAAATGTTTAATTGTTTAGTTCTATGGATTCCTAATAGATGGCGGAGTAAGTTAACTCATCGAGTTGGCGCTGGCCGAAAGTGTCGATATCTACCAGGAATCATGCCGCACTGCTCAGATGCTACGCTATTGTGGGTCTGTAGTGGTCAACAAACTGATTTTGAAATGCGTTTTGTTTTTTTTTTTTTTTTTCATGTTCAGGTACACAATTTGATTTTGTAGGCTTTTTCTATTGGGTTTTGTTTTCCTTATTTCTTCAACGTCTGTTTTTGTTCTTATAGTTGAAGATAGTTACTGATGTAAGTAAATAATTTGATTTGTCGTATTATTCAATTGTGATTGTTCTTTACAGAGTTTTTATTAAGTATTGTTTGTTTGGCGAAACATTTTAAATTGCAGAAAAAAACATCGTTAAAGGACAGGGCTACGGTAGCGTGGTTACTTAGTGCGTTAAGCGATGAACTATACAGTTGGAGGATTATTTTGAATTGTATAGTTACTGTTATTCTTTAATGTATTTTAGCGAATAGTTTTAAATTCCAAAGAGACTTGAACAGGTTTTTTGAAAAGGTGTGTACGCATTTTAGTTGAAGAAAAATAATCATTTCACGTCAGAAGGGGGGGGGGGAGGCGTGGATTTTTTTTTTTTTTTTTTTTTTTTCTCTTCCTCTACGGATTTTTTTTACATTCCTATTACGGGTATCGCCGTGCGGGTACCGTTAGTTTTAAATAAAGAGAAAGAGAATGTCTTCATCTTCTAGTTTAAGAGTATGGTCATTACTACATCTAAATATTGACAATATGAACCTAATCATGAGAATAATATTCAATCAAAAATAAGTGTGGGGTGTGAGGGCTTCTCCTCCGGAACTTTTTTGTTTCTTTCGTTTTCAGAATGCATTTGAACGCTCTTTGGTAATGTTAGGAGCAGGAAAGGAAAGGGAGCGCTCCCTTGTCTATTTTCCGGAATTGAAACTTTAAAATTAAATTGTTATCTACAATTATGATAATGAAAGGGGGTCCGGGGTTCCCCCCCCCCTGAACTTTTTAGAAATTTTAGCTCTTTAAACACAGTTTTAGACGATCTTTGGTTGTACTATGGAAAGGAGATCGAGGCTCATCCCGGAAAATGTTGTAATTTGTGATTTTAAAAGTGCATTCTAGATTGTCAAAGGTAATCTTAGGGGCTGAACATAGGCGGATTTAGAACCAAGTTCCTGGGGGGGGCAGCATTTTTTTTTTTTTTTTTTTTAGCATTATTAGTTGTATTGATTACAACTGGCTGGATTTAGGCTTAGCGTGCCCCTAAGCTATTTCAGGTTTTGGGTCTCTTTGGTAGTGTGATCAACTTTTCTATCGGTTGCAAAAAAAGGCCATTCTATAAAGCCCCCCCCCCCCCCATGCATTATACATAAGGCCTACGGTGGAAAATGGAGTCTCTTTTAAGTAGGGAATAGAATATCTCAAATTTCAGGGGGTCCGGGGGTTTCTCCCCTGGAGGATTTTTTGTAAAATGGATATGAAACTCTGCATTTTGACGCCTTAGGCAATTGGAACTACTAAAATCTTGGAGACAAATAGCAAAATACTCTTTTGCAAATTACGATAATACACAGTAAAAATTATTTTTGGGTTGACAAATCAATTGCAGCAGTTCTCAGAGAGAAAAAGCGAGAAAGTATAGAAGATTATGCATTGTTATTCGCTTACTTTGGCTGTCGGTTCAATTCAATCAGTTTTTGATCACGCCTCCAACCCACCGACAAATACAACAAGGAATTAAATGCAAAATGATCAATAGTAAAAAAATGTTTTAAAAGAAATGGTGTATGGATTTAGAAAATAGGTCCATTTGGACAATTCATAATTTATACACTTCATAAGAAATAAAGTTGAAGCACACTTTGCTTAGGAATTTCAAAGACTCATCTAATCCGTTTCATGGACTTGAAAACAGTTAAAATTATTTAAGGCACTTAAATTGGCCTTTCCAGTCTCTGAAATTTAGTACTTGATTGCACTGTTTTACAGTATTGTTCTAACTTTGTAAGAAGCAACTATTTTAAGTTTGGGGTCTCGGTGGCCGAGTGGTGTTGCTCAGCAACTGCTTGCATGCAGAGAGGCATGGGTTTGATTCCCGCCTACTGCCCTGGGTGTTCTTCTGATTTCCTTGTATTGTAATAAATCTGAATTGTGCTATCTGTCTTACGTGTCTGAGCAAACGTCGGACTTCCACCTAAAATGGGGCTCAGTCAAACGAAAGCCGCTCATATTAGCCTCAAAAGTGGATTAACGCCTTCGTTATTCATTACCTTGGGTGCTCCAAGGGGCATCAGGAACAACAACAACATTATAAGTTTAAAAAAAAAGAAAAAGCTATTGATTTCTCATTGCAACAACTTTTTATTTTCAATTACAAGTACAAAAAACGAAAAAAAATAATAGAGGTAGTGTTTTTTTTTTCCTTTTGGACTGAACAGATTAACAATGTGCCGAAGAAGTAAGATAAATGCAAGTACTGCAAAATAATTTCCAAAATTACTACATTCGGGATTAAATAAACAGCAATATATGAAAAATGCGAGCCACAAAAATTTATCTCAAGTAATATGCTACAGAAACGAGAGAACCATGATTTTTATATTTTTGATGCAAGATGTGGCAAAGAGCTGAATTTGACACATTTCGGCATTTATCCCCCTACCCCTCATCATTTGTTATAAATTTTTATGGTTTGTATCCACACTTTTGAAAATTTTCAAGATTTTCAAGCACTTTAAAATAGAATTTATTTTTTCAAGTACTTTTCTTTTCTTTAAAGAACAAATCATGAAATTTTCCAGAGTTGGGGGCCTTCAACAAAGCGTGTGCCGTCAACTTTAGCTTGTTTAGTTTATAGGTAAATCCGATTCTTTTTTAAATCTTTGTTTTAGTTTCCAATTTGTTGAAACAGTCGTTGATTATTTTAAGTATAAAGGCTGATTACTCATATTTTCACTCATATACTAATGGTTTTCAATTCAAAGTAGTCGTTTTCAACACATTTCAACAACCCGGTGACAGCTTTACTCTTTGTAATACAGTGTACGGTGTCCCCCCCCCCCCCCCCACACACACACATCAGAAAAGGAAAGTCGCTATTCTCTTAATTTTCACTTGTAAACTTTCCAAAAAAAGAAAAAAAATCATGATTTTTTCTTTCCACATTTTTGAAGGTGTGTTGTTACCATGTATAAAGTTCTCCCAAGACTGGAGGGGGCATTGACCCCCCTCGCCCCCCCATAAATCCGCCCATGGGGCTGAAGAGGTTCGTTGATGCTCCGCGACCATATTTTAAAATTGAAACTTTAAAAACGCAATTGTAGATAATATCCAATTTTTCTTAGAAAGAGGGTGTGTTGGGCTGTGCTCTCCCCGAAAAATTGTAGCTGTAAAAAGCGCATTTAGGCTATCTGCAGTGATGTTAGGGAAGGAGAGCTACTAATCGCCGCGCAACTGTATACTTCAGAATATCATGAAACATATTTTAACATTTTAATTTTTTTTTTTTGGGGGGGGAGGCGGCGAAATGCAAACAAGCTTGGGAAAAAAGATTGTTTCGAGAAAAAAATTTCCCTTCGCCTTTCTTTTCGCCCCCCCCCCCTCCCTTTCTGCTCGGCGCCCTACGCGGTCGCATACCAGACATCCTTCTAGATAGTATAAAATAAAGTTTCCAAAAACCGTCTGTTTGTTTAAACGCGGTAAACTCGAGAACTACCCGGCCGATTTCGCTGAAATTTTCGCAGCATCTTTCTTTTAACCCCGGAAAGGATTACAGACAGGTTTGAAAAAAAAAATTTGACGAGTAGTTTCTTTTTAAATTCCAATATAGTCCCTATTTTGACATAAAATCCCGAATATGGGGGTGAAAAATTGCATGCACATATATTAATATTATATATCGTTGGAAAGGGTAGAATGTTCCGCGTTCTACGCAATTTGTTTCAATGCTCTAACTTAATTACGGCGGGAGTTATTAAGTTAGAGCAAAAAAAAAAAACACAGTTAAAAAAAATGAACTGTGGGACAGTTCCTTCACTTTTTATTGACACCATTGGAAAAAGCGATATTTTTTGCTCCAGATCCATCTCGACCTATGGTCGAAAAACTAAGCTTCTATCTCGAAAGGGGAAAAAAAAGTTACAATCCTTTTTAAATCAAGTTCAAAAAATCTCTTTCCCATTCAAACTGTTAAACATTTTCATTCGCATTTCAATTCCTTAAACTTATTTTATTTTGTGTTTCCATGGTTACGCTTTTAAAATCCATCTTTCTCGATTTAATTTCTTTAATATCTGTCGTCATTGTTTGGGAGAGAAATTTTGCATGATGTTTTCTTTTAATTTATTTATTTAAACATGATTGTTGAATATGCGTCACTTGATACAATTTTTATTTTCAAGGTGGACCTCGCAAAGCCGGGCAACGCAGATTATGAAACTGTTGGAATATTCCGCAGCGCTTCTGAATCATGAATAACACTAAAGTGCTATGCAATGCTGTTAGTTATGATTAGTTATATCAGTAGTGAATCTAGAGAAGGAGATATCGTTGGAAGCGATCCCAAGACGATATAAAAATTTTTCGTCCTTAGTCCCTCACTACTCCCCCCCCCCCCCCCCCCGGAATAAAATCTTTGCTTGTCACCGAGTTATTGAGAGAAAGGCGCCATGGGAAAGTTAGATGTCCAAAATAGGCGCCTTGGTTCAAAAATTATCTTGGAACCATAGCATTAGTCAACAAGTGTGCTCATATGGGGGGAGGCAAGTGGGGGATCAAGCCCCCCACCCCAGAAATTAGAATTTCCTTGCTGTTAGTTCTTTTTCTTTGCAAAAATGTAAAAACATTTATTTATCAGTCATTAATGAATAAGTTATTAGAAAATTCAAATTTTAATAACTCTGATCTGTACCGAAATCGGTTTCCATGAGGAATTTTTCCTGCTAAACCATGGGGGAAATATCTGAGCCTCCCTTAAAATTTTGCATACAGGCGCCCATATTAGCCAAGACTTTTAATGCAAAGGTTTATTTGTTTCATTTGAGTTCAAATCGGCGCTGAATGGTTACTTATGGTTGTTTTTACGATTCGTGAATTGATACTTAAAAAAATAAATAAATAAAATGAAATCCTATGAAGTAGTATATGTCACTTTTATTTTGAAAAGGAAGAAAAAAACTCCGCTACCATTTTTTTTCTTTGGGAAATAGGTAAATTTGGAAAGGAGGAAAATTTGGATGAGAATGAGAAAAACAGAAACCGATGATGAATAAAACTTTGATTTTAAAAACTCCTATTACGTAGTTTTATGACGTCAAGTCGTCTTATTTGTTTTTATCACACAATAAATCTTGTGGAATTTGGGCGTCATAATATTTAGTACAAAATCATTAAAAAAAAAAAAAACTACTTCGGCACCGGCGCACCGGGAATTTTCCCGGTATCCCGGCGGCCCAGTACGCCACTGACCCTGCTGATTTATAGTAACCCTATGTGAATAGATGTTTTCCGTTCTCTTTTTTTGGATTAGCAACGAAAAACAACTCTCGCGCGGCCGCTGAAGCCAAAAATTGACGCCAGTGAAGAAAGATAGCCAGATTCCCAATCATCGAAATATCGGCTGGATTACAGTAACGTGGTGACTTGGCGAATTTGGCTATAAACAATACAGTTGCGTGATCATTTGTTTACATTTTAATGCTACTTACTGTTAATGTAATTTGTTGTATTTTTTATTTGTTTGGCAAAATTTTTCAAATTGCAAAGAATTTTTTTTTTCGTTTTTAAAGAGAGTTTAGTCATTTTAGTTGAATAATGTGTTTATTTTACATCGGGAGGGGGGGGGGGGGCTTCGCTTATTCAAAGAACTGTTTTTACCTTTATCATTTTTTAAAACGATATCCTTTCGATTGTTTTATTCTTTTTCATATGTGGGCTGTTGCAGCGGGATTTCCCGTCTGTTCTAGATGGGTAGTTAGTTTTTTGCACTTAATATCTGAGGACGGTTTTTATCCTTTGAGTATGGCTGCTGAAGGAACAAACCGTCAAGTATGGGAGAAAAAATAGTTAATAAAACAACTGCTCAGTGGGCATTAGATAAATCAAATTGTAATAAATATACGCATTCCGACACCAAGCAGCTTAAAACATTTTCTTTTTACTTATTTTTTTCAACAGAACGGTTCAAACACTTGATAGTTCATTGAAATTTTCCATCAAACTCAGCCTTTTAAACTTTTAAAAATTTTATTTTTAAAAATCATGATTTTTGTTAGTTAATAAATTATTTTTAAATCAATTGATTTAAATCACTCAACCCTGCTTCATAAGAAAAAATAAATAAAACTTTTATGCATCATTTTTTATTTACAATGTCACATTTATTTTTAACAAAACAATCAGTCTGTAAGATGATCCTCTAATTTTGATAACATGAAACAAATTTATTTGCTCTATTTATTACTTCTGTATGTTGTATCCAAGAAGAATACTGTGTTGCCTTTAGACAACACATAGACATTTTTTAAAGTGTATGAAGACTTTTGTGAGATAAAATTTCCGGCACTTTTTGGTTTTTGATTTTTAAAAAATTAAGGTTTAATATGTTTTTAAAAAATGTTATGTCGTTTTGTTGAAAATTGATTGAATATTGATTATTGATCAATAATAGATCTTATAATTAAATACCTATTCCGAAATGTTAATTCTAACCAATGGATAGGGCCCTATTTCACTGAAAGTCGTAGGCGTACGAACACTTTTGGGAGTCACTGTATGTTTACCATCAGATATACGTGGAACACATTGTTTTACCTTTTTCTTTAATTTTGTAAATCACCTCAAGGTAGCGTATTCTAGCGCTGGAGTTGCGAATAATGAATCATAAATAATACGCAGCTTCAGAGCATAAACTTTAAATAGTTTTCATAATAACTAAAATATATGGAATGGGGGGCATGCTTTAAGGAGCAGAATTCGAATGGGTACTAACTATTGGGATTTTAGTAGAAACGGAAATAGGGTGGCTAGTAAGAGAAAAGATTTTAACAGTTGGGATTCAAATAATCGCGCAGCATTAAATAAAGGTAAGATGGGCTTGTTTAAGGTTTTTTATACAAATGCTCGTAGTATTAGGAACAAGATGGAAGAGTTGAAAAGCATAACAATAGACGAGAGGTTGGATATTATTGGAGTTACCGAGACATGGGCTACCGAAAGTGATGATGATTTATTATCTATTGCTGGGTATAATTTGTTTAGACAAGATAGAGTAGGTAAAAGAGGTGGTGAGGTTTTATTTTATGTCAGAGATACTTTAACTTGCAATGAATTGGTAATTAATGATAAACCTAATGAGATTGATATGATTTGGCTGGAGTTGATGAGCAATAAGGGCAATAAACTACGTTTAGGGAACATTTATAGGCCACCCAACTTAAGCCAGGGTCAAGATGAACAGATGTTTAGTATTATTAGTGACATTTCAAGCAAGGGGTCAGTCATTATAATGGGAGATTTTAATTTTCCAGGAATTGATTGGGATAATTTTTACCATAGTAATAGCAGAGAAGAGGAATTTTTGAAAGTAATTGGTGACTTTTTTAGATCAAATTGTAACTCAGGGTACTCGACAGGACGTGATTTTGGATCTAGTTTTCTGTGATATTGAAGGTTCAGGGGTTATGTGTAGGGGAACACATCGGAGACAGTGACCACAACAGTATTAGGTTCGGGATTAAATTTGATACGCACAAAGTAGAGAATTTTAGGTTTGTGCCCAATTTCAGAAATACTGCTTTTGTGGCACTTAGGCAGAGTTTGAAAGTAGTTTTTTCTTCTGGATTGGTGAATCTTCTGGATGTGAATCTTCAGTGGGCAGAGTTTAAGGAAAAGCTAGCGAAAACGGTTGGGGATTATGTTTCTTTTAGGAGAAAGGGTGTCAACACTAAAATTTGGCCAATGAGGTTCTCCGGGGAAACTAAAGACGCTCTAAATTACAAGCAAGCTGCTTTTCATAGGTTTAGAGAAACTGGTCACAGTGCAGATAGGCTCCAATATTGTAAGGCAAGGCGTAAATTTAAGTATTTGGTACGGATTCAGAAAAGAGAGTTGGAGCAAAGACTGGCAGATAACATAAACAGGAATCCCAAGAGCTTTTTTGCATACACTAATTCGGGGAAAGTTCGAAATAGTCATATTGGGCCACTGGTTTGGCCATATTGAGCACGGAATTTTAATTCAGGACGATAGTGATATTGCAAATGTTCTTAATAACTTTTTTTCAAGTGTTTTTAACGATAACTGTATCTTAACAGTTGACATCAAGGATCAACCAGACACAAGCTATAGTACAGCTTGAGGACTTTGTATTTTCCAGGGATGACGTTTTACTTCATTTGAAAAAAATTAAAGAGATTAAGGCTCCGGGACCAGATAATATTTATCCAAAAATTTTAGTTGAATGTGCAGAGGAATTAGCAGATGTAATCGTAAATATTTTCAATGCCTCTTATAACTCGGGGACATTGCCTGAGGACTAGAAGCTGGCTAACATTACACCACTCTTCAAGAAAGGGTCTAAAGGGAGTGCGTCAAATTATAGACCTGTGAGTCTAACTTCGGTGGTTTGCAAAATTTTTGAAACATTGATAAAAATTAAGATAGTAAATTTTCTAGAGACTAATAATCTATTGACTAGTTTTCAGTACGGTTTCAGGAAAGGTAAATCTTGTGCAACTAATTTATTACATTTCTATGACAAAATTACCATGGCTTTGGACAATAAGAAGCCTGTAGATGTTGTTTACATTGATTTTCAAAAAGCTTTCGATAAGGTACCGCATGTTGCTCTACTTAGCAAATTAACTGATATAGGAATAGGAGGGAAAACTTTCATTTGGGTAAAAAACTGGCTGACCGGAAGGAAACAAAGGGTAGTTGTAAAGGGAAAATTATTCTAATTGGAGTGAGGTTTTAAGCGGGGTTCCTCTATTATCAGTGTTAGGGCCTGTTTTGTTCATTGTTTTTATGAATGATATTCACAAAAATATTTCTGGGAACATGAATTGTTTTGCAGATGATGTCAAAGTTATGGGAACTGTAGAAAATGAAGAACAAGCAAAACAGCTGCAAGAGGATCTAGATCATATTACGGAGTGGTCTGATAAATGGGGGTATGGCTGTTAATGTTGGGAAATGTCAAGTGCTACATTTAGGGCATGGGAATAAGTGTACAAGTTATTATTTGCAAGGTTCAGTCAAGTCAGGCAGACAAAGTTACTGATCTGGGGGTCTTAATAAGTCAGGATTTAAAGTTTAGCCAACAGTGCAGCATTGCTAGTAACAAGGCCAATAAGATGCTTGGGTTTATCAATAGATCTATTTCAAACAAATCTAAAGAAGTTCTGCCCTTATATAGAAGTTTGGTAAGACCTCATTTGGGGTATGCTGTTCAGTTTTGGTCTCCTTATCTTAAGAAAGACATTAATGTATTGGAAAGGGTTCAAAGGCGAGCTACAAGGCTAATAAATGAACTTTCTCACTTAGAGTATGATTCCAGGCTTAGCAGGCTAAAAATGTACACCCTTGAGCAAAGAAGAAACCGAGGGGACATGATTCAGTTGTTTAAATTTATTAAAATGAAAGATGTTACGGGGCTGAAGTTTAGCACTGAAAACAGGACAAAGGGTCATTGTTTTAAGCTATTTAAATCTCAGGTTAACATGGATGTTAGGAAAAATTATTATTTTAGCAGGGTAGTGGAACCTTGGAACAGTTTACCGGAAGAGGTGGTAATGAGCAAGGGAGTAGATAGTTTCAAGAGGGCCATTGATCATCACTGGGGATTGTAAATTGACTAAGACCAGTCTAGCTGGGCCCAGAGCCTGTTGCTGGTCGTCACTTTTGTATTTGTATTTGTATATTTCTTTTTTGATTTCGATTTCGATTCCGAGTCACATCTGACTACAACTGTTTTTATGTCGAGGACTGCATACTAAGTGCCTTGCCTCCATTATTTTTTTATACCAATAGATAGCAGCACCATCACCGGATCGAACAGTTAATGAGAATTTAAAACTAGACCAGGAGCTAATAGCTACCTGGTGCTAGCACCCTCAGAGGTATCGTTTCACTTGGAGGACGTCATATTTAACGTCGCCCAGTCCCCTTTAATGACAACGGTGGGTCTTTGACCATCGAGGTTCGAACTCAGGACCCTCCGGCCCCGAATCCGACACTCTACCGATCGGGCTACCACGGCCCTATTACTTTTTCTGACAAACAATATACATTTTATTCTTAGATAATTATTTCATTTGAGTAAAAATATTACGGGCTGAAACCCATTTACAAGCAAAACTAACTTCTGAAACTTATACACAGGTTTCACTGTATTTTCAGAACTCAATGAGGAGAATTTTTTAATTTATAAATGAAAAATGCTCCTCATCGAGTTCTGAAAATGCAATAGTACACAGTAAAAATTATCAACTGTTGTTGTTAACCGAGCCGCTATCAGAAAGGAAAACTTTGCACATTCCCCACTAGACGTCTCTCCATATTATTAGCCTCGAATCTGGCAGTAACAGCAAACTTTTTATTCTTATGTAATAAACTATTCAACTGGACGCAGTCAGTAAAATATTGTAATAAAATGTTATTAAATTAAAAAAAATTGTTTTAAGATTTTTTTTGGACGAGAAAATATTTTTTTTAAAAAAAGAAAGAAAAATTACCCGCGTTACAAGTGCGGTCCTGTCCTGATCAAGTCTTCTAAGAAGCGAAGCCATTTTGTTGTTTTGTTCTTTGTGGGAGATTCTCGAAATTGTTTGGGAGTTCAGTCTCTTTAGACTTTTTTTTTATTTTGAGATTGCTAAACAATAAATATGAGTGATCGTGAGGTTTGTATTGTAATGTTTTAAATATTTCTGACTTAAAATTGTATTTTCTGAGAACGTGTGACTGTTTTATGTTGCTGCATCATATAATCAATGCAGCAAAATATAAGGATTATATTTTATGAATGTTATAAGTTTTAAACAATGACTTGATTTACTTGGATGATGAAATCACAACTAAGGTTATACTTGGTTATGAAATCGCAATTTAATTTCAAAGTCGTATATTTGTTTGTTTTTTTTTTTTTTTTTTCTAATATGGGTTCGAAAATTATGGAACTCTTGTGGATACATTTACATGATTTAGATGTATTTAATAATTGTTCACATTTTAGCATGTTTAAGGATTATTGTCTAATTAGATTACTGACTATATGCGTTAAATAAAGTTCGGATAAACTTAACCTGGCAGTATTGTGAAGGCTAGGAAGGTCCTAGCTTAATGACGATGCCAGGTTAGGTTTGCCCTAGCTATAGAATCTGCAAATTATTAATTTTTATCACTTTATACGGTTATAGAATAGCCCTGATGCTGTTGGAAATAGTTCAGAAAGGCAGTCTCTAGAAGAAAAAACCCCATCTGCTGAAGGATCCCCTTCGCCGCAGGAAGTAGAGGAAGAGCGAAGAACTCACAGCCGGAGCCGCAGTCGTTCCCGATCACATTCGTTTAGAAGACGGCGATCGTACTCAAGGTCTAGGTCAGTAGAATATGAAGTTTCCCTGTAAATGGCTATTTCTAGCAAGTGATTTCATGGACATTTAAATTTTGTCTTAATATATTTGCTTCAAAAAAAGAAACTGAATGTATTGTTTATTATAATTATACAAATAGAAAACTTTTCCATCAAAAAGTATTTTTCTTCATCAGACTTCGTTCGTTAATTCACTAAGCTATATATACTGTCGGCTCTCTGTTTAACGACTTTCTCTTTCTATGTTTAGGTTTACTTTTCATCGGTTCCAGAATGCCCACTGTAGTTTTAGATTTTTTTTGAGCAATCACGATTGCTTATTGTTCTCATTTGACCGTTTTTTAGGTCCGTGCCTTTTTCAGCTTGGACCAGAAGCCTTTGCAGCACCACTACCCTCCGTCCTCTGCAGGCGGAGCAGCACGGCTTCTCCGGTCCTAAGCTATCCTCTTCTCCTTGTCAGAAGCGTCCATATCCTACGCACACACACACGCCTACGTGCATATGCACCAGGGGTCTGTCCAGGATTTTTCACAGGGTCCGTTTTTTGTGAAAAATCAAATAATTTTGTGAAAAATGAATTAATTTTGTGAAAAAATCAAAAAAATTTCGCAAAAAAAAAATAAATAAATAAATAATAAAAAAAAAAAAAAATTTTTTTTTTGTTAAAACGAAATTTTAGAACTAGAGATGGCACAAAACTGCATCAATTAAACTTAAAGTTGAGTGTTTTCCTCTTCTATGTCGAGAAAATCATACTGGATTTTTTTTCTGACATTTGGCGGGGGGGGGGGGGGGGGCATCGCTCTTTCAAGTATCAATATTTATCTAACATTCTACATTATGTTAAATTATACTAGATATATTTCTGTATAGTATTTAAAATAATTGTAACAAAAATATAAATAAATGAAATAAAATACAGAATAGGGTTCTGCATTCAACTTTTTGGCCCAAGACACTGTTAAAAAGCACAGAATTTCGTTTAAAACTTATAAATTCCCTGATTTTAACAAAAATAAAAAGATATTTCAATTGTTTACCTCTTAAAAAAGCGTAATAATCATCGAAAATTCGAAAAATCGGAATCCCATATCGGATGCAAAGAGATCGCAATTCTCAAAGTGAAGGCATCAAAAGTATAAAAACGGCTTGTAAAAGAAATATTTTTGATAAAATTATTTTAAAATTGCATTTTAGAGTCCTATGATAACCATTTCATTAATATCTGTGGACACAGTTGACCCAAAAAATAAAATAAAACAAACCATCTCAGCATTTTCATTTTTGACTCATAACAGAAAATGGAATTTTGCTTTAAAAACTTGAAATGAGAGTTCTAACAGAAATAAAGAGACTTTTCATTTATTTGACTCCTAATAAAGCGAAGTTAGCTTGAAAAAAGAACAAAATATGATTCTCATATCGGATGTTAAAAGATTGCATATTTCAAAATGTAGACATCTAAAGAAAAAAAACGGTAATTAAAAGAGTTTATTTAAAGTTAATCATCCTTGTTAGCATCGAAAAATCAAAACCCATATAATTTTCTTCCAAAATAACAATTAAACATCACACCGCACCCACCGTAAAAACGCAACTATTGACAAGCTGGCAAAATGATGAGAATATTTTCTAATCAAGTCATTATAAAGGTTCAACGCCAAACGCTAAGTGGTGATAATTTTGAATTTGGTAACCCTATCTTAAGCGATCATATTTTTTCCTCACCCTTACTATGCCTTTGCAGTTCTAAGTTCATTTCGCAGATACATATTATTATTGTTTGTTAAATCATGAGTGCGTGGAGAAAAATGCTTACCAATGCCTTTTCAGAAAAGTTTACAACACCGCTGCTAATTAGCTGTGATAAAAACAAACAACTATTATAAACTACACTGCCAGCTCAGTTATTCCATCCAGAGCTTTAGGGCCTGTAACTTACTACAAAACAACCATGATATTTATTTGGCAGTAGCAATTATTTATCGCTTGCAGGAGAATCGCAAGAGTGCCAATTTTTTTTTTTTTTTTTTTTTTTCAAAATTAGCCGATTTTGTATAAGCTGATCCCTCTAATTTGACTTAAAAAAAGGTTCCAAAAATTATCGGTTTATACACAGAAATATGCGTTATTTTGCTTTCAGATTTGCTCTTTCAATAAACAATTTGTGACAGATCCGATCTTGTTTATCAGAATTTTGTGAAGGGTCCGTTTTGTTTGATCCGGATTTTGTGAAAGGTCCGTTTTGTTTGGTCGGGATTTTGTGAAAGGTCCGTTTTGGTTGATCGGATTTTTGGTTTTGGTTGATCGGATTTTTGTGAAGGGTCCGTTAACGGACCCAAATATCCTCTGGCCAGATCCCTGTGCACAGGTCTACGCACACACAAGCCTACACTTACACAACTATGAACACGTAACTGCCCAGGAGGAGAGACAGGCTTGGGGGGGGGGGGGGGACAGGAGATGTTTCTAGAAACAATAACTCCAACGGATAGGGTCCTGTCTCAGTTCGTGATTGCGAAAAACATAATTTGAATTCAAAATTTCAGAATTAAAATTAATTTTCTTTTTTTTTTTTTCGATTATTTCTGTATGCATATTTGACAATTTTTACAGAGCTCAAGCTTACTCATGGCTTTCGAAAATTTTACTTGAGTCTGCTATCAACACTTGGTTAATGCCTTAGGCTAAATGCCGCTTCTGATAACCCTATCCCCATGGGCGGATTTATGGGGTGGCAGAGGGGGGCAATGCTCCTCCCCCCTCCCAGTTTTGGGAGGACTTTATGTAGTAACAACATATCTTCCAAATTTTTAAAAAAAAATCATTATTGTTATTATTATTATTATTATTATTTTTTTTTTTTTGACTAGTTCAGAAGGGCATGGGTGGATTTATAGGAGGGGTTGCATAGGGAGCAATGCCCCCCAGTTTTGGGAAGACTTTAAATAGTAACAACATATCTTCCAAAATCTTAAAACAAAAAAATTATTTTTTTCTCTTTCGAATAGTTCAATGAAAATGAAGAGAATAGCAAATGTCCTTTTCTGATGGGAGAAAAGAAAAAAAAAAAGAAATACAAATAGTACAGCTGTCACTGGGGTGCTGAAAATATGCCTAAATTCACTATTTTGGACTGAAAACCATTTGGGCAAGTATAAAAATGAAAATATAGGCTAAACGAGCTATGCATTCAGCTGCAACCCGGTAGCAGAAACTGCGAGACGTGCGTCGCAGATTTTTCAGCAGCCTGCAGATAATTTTACCGAAGAACAAAAAGAAACAAAGAAAAAATAAATAAATAAAAGAAAAAAAAAGAAATACAACTCTTCAAAGATCGTTTTTTGACCGGAAAAGGCAATGGATGCTTAACAGCATTTCAGCTAGAAACATAGTCGCCATATTTGGTTATTCACAAGATCGAAGTAGATAGATGTTTAAGTGCCAAAGTTTTCAAAACGGGAGCAGAATTGGATGTTTTATTTATAACTGCAAAACTAATGAAAATAACTTGAAAAGTGCAGCAAATAGTTTTTATTTTTCTTTTTTAAAACATTTTTTTGAGAAATGAAAAATTTTATATTTAAACTTCACCTTATCCTCATTGCTTTGGACGCAAAAGTGCTAATAACTTTTCAACTTGTGTAGTCTCATAAGGATTTTTATTTTAAAATTTGTTTTGCTACAAATTCAGAAATTTATATCTTAAATTTTGGCGTAGTCGCCATGTTTAGTCTTTCCGAAGATGTTGGCGTGCAAGGCTCTTTAAGTGCCTACGTTTTCATAAACAGAATAGAGGATGTTTATTGCAATGCAAACTGTTGAAAATTAGGCAAAATGTGCCATTTTTTCGGATAATTCTTAATTATTGTCTTTAAAAATACAAAAATTTATCTTTAAAATATTATCTTCATTGCTTTAGATGCTAATGTGCTAAAAACTGACTATTTCATCTAAGTTGTAGTTTTTTAAGGATTTTAAATTTATTATTACTTTTATGCAACAAATTCAAAAATCTATTTATAATCATGAATTTTTTGCGTAGACGAGATTATTACTTACCTAAGTTTCCAAAAACAGAATTGGATGTTTACCTCAAAACAAACTATTGAAGACAACATAAAATGTACAATAAATCATGTTTTTTTTTTTAATGATTTTCATGAAAAATGTAAGTTATCTGCACAATTGTATTAGATCCTCATTGATTTGGAAGTTTGCTATAAACTGAAACATTGATCTAAAATGCAGTTTCCTGCCTTCTCATTTACTAATTTATTTGTTTATTCATTTAAAAAAAAAATCAAAAACCTATTTAAACTTAAATTTACTTTATTTGAATAAATATGTATTGAATAATTGTTTCTCATAGCATGCAGAGTTCTATTTATTTTTATGAAAGTAGGGAAAACTGCCCCCCCCCCCCCCCCTATGCTTTAAAACTCGGCGACAATAGCCGACACTAAGCTTTTCGGGTCAGTGGCCGCTGGCCCGTTGGAAAATTTCCGAGTCTTAACCTTTACAAGAGACTTCTGTATTTTATGAAAACTTAAAAATAAAATTAATAATAATGCTGCAGATTATTTTCAATTGCCCAAAATAGTGTCGCAGACTGGCTAGAAAGATTCTGCTACTGGGAGCTGCAACACTTATAATAATTGACAATTATTTTTAAATTAGAACCTAAAAAAAGGGAACCCCCCACCCCCATTTGCGCTTACAGAACGATCTACTTGTTATGATTTGTTTTCTTTCTTTTCAGAATGTTTATTTTAAATTTGTATGATTTCAAAAACTAGATATTTTGTGTTACAGATGAAAGATTTTGAAGAGCCTTCTGAATTCACACGTTCAGATTGGTAAAATTGTAAAAATCCTTTAACCGTAAAAACTGAAGAATTTCGTAAAAATGACAAAAATTTCTGCAGGTAATAGTGAATTACATATAGGGCCGGATTTGCCTATAAGATAAACAAGTTAAAGCTTCGGGCCACTGCTTTGAAGTGGGTCCGTAACTTGTAAAAAATTGCATGATTTGTTCCTTAAAAAATGGAAAGTGCTTGAAAAAACTAGTTTCAGCATTTCTTTTAAAGTATTAACTTACATCACAAAGCGCATTTAAATCATAAAACTATTTTTAAAAAAATATTTGTCTATTTTTCCCCGAGATTTTTGTTTATCCAATTAACCCTTATAAGGCTTCAAAATGCAGAATTTCATATCCATTTTACAAAATTTCTTTTGGGGAGAAAGTCCCGAACCAACTAAAATTGGAGATATTCTATATTCCACTTAAAAGGGAGCCTTGAGTCACTTTCTTGATACCAGTCACCTCTCTTAAGGTCAATTCAGAAGGACAGCATGAAAACAGACAGTAATGAAAACGACACCCGAAAAAAAGTAAAGCATAGCCAGTGTTTGCGCTCAACTATCCGTAACTTGGGTCCCAAGGACCCATTAATGAAATAGATTTGGGTCCTTTGGCGGAAAAAAATGAGTCCCTTAAATTTTAAACAGAAAATCTTAGCACATAATTGAATAATATACAACTATTTATACTTAGGGAAAAGAAACTATCCACATAGTTATTTGAAAAAGGTATGAAATAAACTAAATTGGTTAATTTTGCCCTTTTTTTCTGTGATTATCATATGTTCAAATAATACACTTGCAAGATTTAGTTATTTGAGAAACTCTTTAGTCAGTTACAATGAGGTAAACTCAAAATTTACTTTAAAGTTGGATTTTACCATGAAATAAAAAATAAATGCCTTTGATTGATCAAGCAGAAAGCACTCCCTTAACCTTTGCTTTCATGGACATTTTTCTAGGTGAAAAAAAGCAAACAGCCCCTCCCCCCTCCATCAATTATCAATGGCAATTTCATAGAAATAGAAAAAAATCGCAAGCGAATTAACCCAACGCAAAAATCGAGATCGCAAAAACGAAACATTTTCTCACATGAGTATGAAAATTGCCCATTTGCAATCTTAAATTAGAAAATTTGACTTCATTTTGACTCTTTTAAAATATCTGTGTTGGCTTTGGTGCTACTTTTAAAATTTCGCCATTTTCAAAATGACCCGAGTCCAAATAAAAATAGCCCTACAGAATAGGTGAATTATTAGAAAATGAACAAGGTTAAAGTGCTTTTGTATAAAATTCATATTCATAAGTAATTTAACAAGAAAAATGAAGTTCAGAACTTTGTGTTTTGCGCGATCGGGAAAATGTTTGCCTTTTTTTTTCACCCATCCGTTTATTGAGGATGCAAGATAATAATTTTCAAAAGTAATTCTGGTTAGGTGAATGCAAAATAGATAAGCTTTTACTACTCAGTTGTCCTGTATCAATCCTGAAGATTGCATTGAAACCACTCTTACTTTTGATCTTTATTGTTGTTTTCAGGAATTTCCCCAAGATAAAAGTTGAGGGAGAACTTATTCTTAGAATACAGTACAATGGGCTATTTATGAACTTGCAATATTTTGCTCCTTGAGCTCTGCCCAGGAGGTCACTGTAAGCTCCAGTCTTATCACTAAAATTCCATCCACTGGTCAACAGTAGGGGTATGTTTGAATAGCTGATAAAGAGATAGGGTCATTTTAATCCTTTTCTGTTGATTCATTGAAGCTTAAAAGCATTCACTAGATAGATCTTCAGCATTTTCCACAATTTTTTTTCTGGTTTTTATCTTTTGGGTGTTCTGGGTCCCTAGGACCCGAATTTTCGCGGAAGTTGCGTCCCTTTCCCGCGAATTTGCGTAAAAAACCCGCTATAGCGCGTAAACGCAAACCCTGCATAGCTTTATGCATCACAGGAAAACAGACCAAAACAGGGGGCGGAGGGCAATTTAAAATGTTGCTAAAAAAAATCCTGCCCCCCCCCCCCCCCCCCAGGAACTCCGTCCTAAATCCGCCTATGCCTATCCCATCTAAAGTGATTATATTTTTTCTTACCAGCGATTTGTTTGCAGTCTAATTCACTGATATAATGCTAATTTTATTAAAAGAGTGCAGTTGAATGCATTTCCTAAAACAAATATGCTACAGACTACTGTTGATCTTGATATTTGATTCCACCATGATAAAAAAAAGAAATGAAATTGAAACAACAAACACAGTTTTTGCATAGATTTAGTGATTTATCGTTTGCGCAAGCATCAACTGAAGTGTGCTGGCTTTTTTTTTTTTTTTTGTGAAATTAGCAGATCTGCATTTAAGATCCTCCTAATTTAATCATTTAAAATATTTCAGCTGATACACAGAATTATACATCATTTTGATTCCAAATTTACTTTCAAAAATACAATTTAAAAGGTTCGTATTGGTTGATCAGATTTTGATTTCTTTTGTAAAGAATCGTTTAGGACTCGAGAATTTCCTCTGGGACAGATTCCTGGTTAATATTATCCAATCTGGCTGTGTATCTCAATTTTGGCTAATGTATCGATGGCGCTATCTTGATGCCAAGAGCAAAGTCGCCAATGAAGCATTACTTCTAAAATATTTACAAATGTCCTATTACTTAAACAGAGTCAAGAACATTGGCACTAGGTCTGCTTTCATGTCTGGGTTCTTTCTGGAAAGCATTAAATCAAAGTTATAAGTTTATAAAAATTTAACGTAATGACATATCCTCGCCTCTGAGCAACAATAAGATATCCCAGAAATAACACTTAAGATATCTTACTGTTGGGCTGAGGCGCCGATATAATCCTTCAAGTCATAAAATAAATATTGCATGGTGGTTTACTAGAAATTGATGATGTGCAAAATGATAGTATTTTACTATACTAGTTAAAATTTTATGTATAAGGCTTCTCACTAATGTTTAGGTAAGTCTTCATTTGTGTCAAGTAAATCAAAATTTCCAGCAGATATCAAGTTATAAAATTGATATCAAATGTTCTAAAAAAGCTTCTTGGCTACTAACAGTTTTTTAGTGTCTATTAATAAATTGAGTGGGTTTCACAATCATTAAGGTTTTGCTCATGGGACCTTGTGATACACTACAAATTTAATGTGGCCTTCTATTACAATAATCAATGAAATAAAAAAAAATAATATATCATGTTTTTAGTATCAAATAATTTCTTTGCTTCATGTACATTTACAATTTCAGAATTTCTTACAGATTGCCTGTTAAATTTGATTATAAGTTTTTAATGGCTATTAAAATATTAGTGAACTTTAAAATGATACATTCAAACCTTGATATCTCAAACCTCCTTATCTCGAAACCCTTGATGTCTCGAAAAAAGTTTTCCCCCTGCATTTTGCATAAAACTCTCAAGGGTTTTTTCTATAGTTATTTCAAAATTTATTTTTCGGAACCCCTCGCTATGTCGAAATTTTTGCCACAGAAGCAAGGTTTAATTGATGCTTTTCCATTGGAAAATTTTGTAGCAGAACCAGGTATGGAGACATTTGCATGTAGCCCTTCACCCTTTTTTCCTGGAAAGTATGAGAATAGAGGATTGGGGGGTAAGAGAATAGGGGAACATTGACAACAGAGAATTGACGCATTTATGATTTAACAATTTTATCACTCTGCAAATAGTATATGAACTGAGGTGTAAGTTTTCTCATTATTAGCTATCCTGCTTACTTATAGTTATGTAGTACATACGTGCCATGTTTTTCCTTTTAAATATTACAAGTATTTTGATAGCTATTAAAAAATTACAATCGCAAATTTTCCAGAGAATCCGTCAGAAATTCTGAAACTGAGGTTTTTAATCTACATGAAGCAAAGAGCAATTATTTTATCTTTTTTTTTTTTCGTTCATGTACAAAACATGGTGTATTAAAACTTTATTTCATTAATTATTTTTCTGGTTTTTAGTATTGCCTATCTGAAAACATTTATCTTTATTAAAGTTTCTATGTACAGCATAAGTTTAATGCAAGCAGAAATTTTTAATGTAATATAAACGAAGAATATATAGATAATTTCTTTGCATGTGAACTGGAGACGCATAGCCGATTAAAAAAAATTTGCCAGAGCCAAGCCAAAATAACATCTGCTTAAAAAGTTGCAGTTCAAACTAACATTTTATTTGCATTGAAAGTTTGCCAATCTGTAATGTGCTTTGCATTTGCTATATTTATATTGCTTTGAAATTTTTGTATTTAATAAAAGCATTATCCAGTGATGACAACCAAATTTCATTTGAAGTCTCCCCTACTTTGGAACATTGGAACAAATTTTTATCTGCATGAAAATCAAGGGTTCTGCAGATATTTAATTCTAATTTTGCAAGAATTTTTTTTTCCTCATACTAGAGGATTTATGCAAAAATGGTGATTAATATCAAAATAAACTAATAACAATGCATGACAAAAAAAAACTCAAATGCTTCTAATACATTTCTTGCTGATTCGTCGCCTGAATCCCAATAAGATCAGTTTCCCCCCATCCCTACCTTTTTTTTTTCATCATAAAAACTTAGTTTTATAGATTCTTTGAAGTTTTTTCTGAACTCCTTGATTTATTTCTTCTCCCAAGGTCTAACCCTATATTTAAATTTTAAGCAATTATCTCATCACTGCTGCCACAAAGATTTCTCTAGTGGGTCTTTTTGTCATGGCAGATCAGATTTTCAATATTCAAGAAATCTAATGGGCTGACCTTATTGTTTTGATTAATAAGTTGATTTGAATGTAAGATTAATTAATATATTTACTTTGTCAAGTTTTTAAGTATGATTTGAAAAAAAAAAAAAAAAAACATTGTAATGCCTGCCAACTCTTTTTTTGACGAAGACAACTTTTGCAAAAAACCTTCCTATCTAGCCTGAAGCCCATTTGCTGAGTGGGGGGGGGGGGGGACTTGTTTTTTCCCATGGTTTTTCCTGGATGGTGAAAACTTGCCAATCATGATCAGTTCTGTCAGTACCAAATAAGGTGGCTAATTTGCTTTTGAACAAGGAGGGATACAAAGGAGGGGTGATTGCACCTCCCTTAAGGGACCCCGCACCAGCAAATTTTCCCAGTTGAAGTCTCAAAAACGCAAATGTAGGCCATATTTGACGACCTTAAGGAAAGCAATACTGTTCAAATTCGAATCTCCTTCTGAGACATTTTTTAGAGTTGAAGTTCAAAGATAAAATATCAGACGATTTTTGGTAATGTTAGGAAAAAAGAGTATGGAGATTTTCCCCGATAGGAAAAAAAAATGTTGTGCCACCCCCCCTCCCATGTTTTAATTAAATATATAGGTAAGCTAAAAAATCAACCGTCCTTCCTTGAAAAATTACTGGACCCGTTCTTGGCTTTGAACTGTCTTATTTGTCTCTTTCTCGGGTGTCTTTTGACTCAATATTGTCATTTGCACCTCTGGCTTCGAAAAACCTTGGAAGTTTTTCTGCACATAAAAAGCTATAGAGACTTGTGGTGCAGCTTCACATTTGTCATGATAGTCATTAGTCATTGCTTCCATTGTATATTTTTTTCATCTGCATAAGATGCAATTTAAGCCCAGCCACAACATTCTTGAAGTGATAACATTGTCATCAACAAATATTTAATATTTCAAATACTGTCAGACCTTGTTAATTCAAACAGGCTTAAAAAAAGGCTTACTGCTAAAGTAAACTAAATTTCTGATCCCTATCTTATAGTTTGATGTGTGTTGTTTTTCAAGTATGGCAAATTGATTTGAAATTTCTCTTTGAATTTATTATTAGAAATAGGATCTCTCACTTACCACTAACTTTTGGCTGTCTTAAAAATCCTAAAGGAATTTTCCCAAGAGATGATTCAGCTGGAAGTCAATTAAAACATTTGTAAACTAGAAAAGATACTTGCTTTAAACTGGATTTGCTTGTCGAAAGCAAGTTATGCTCCTATAAACTTAACATTGTTCTAATTAAATATTTCTGATTTTTTTCCATTAAATCAGGGATCATTATAAGCAAGTTTGAGTGTGTAACTCTGTTTTTACTTTGAAATAAACCTTCAGCGCAAAAATTTACACTGAACCCTTTTTCCCTAAATGATTTTAGGGAAAAAACTAAAATCTTTTTTCCCTAATCTGCTTTATGGGCTTTAAAATCCGAGTTATGGTCCTCTGAAATATATATGCAGATATGAGATTGACTTTGTTATTTTCATTTGTAATTTGTAAGCTTTTAACCTCCAAATTACATAGCTGTTTTTAAAATAAAAAAAATAAAAAAATCCTGTGGGTTTTTTTTTTTTTTTTTTTTGTAAAATATTTTCCAGTTTTTTTTTTTCTCTGCTTGAAGAAGTTGGCAGGTATATGAGCTTGATTATTAGACTAATTTCTTATTAATGCGTTTAATGGGATCAAGTTAGCTTTTTTTTTGTATTTCTTCCCCCTGAGATGGTGCAACTTAATTCATTTTTGAGCCATATGTAATTACAATTATTGCGCTTTAAATTAATATTTTTCGTTTATATATTCCCCTAAAGAATTGTATATGAACTTTTTTCTTGTGTAGTAGAAACAATGAAAATCCTGATGAAGTTGAAAATGAACATCAAAGGTTAGTGATGTATTGTTACATTTACTTGGCCTTATATAGCCTAATTAGAAATAAGCATGTTTTTAAAGTTACGAGCATGGATAGTTTTAAAGATCGCTTTGAGTTGAAGAAATGTTTGTTTTTCTTTCCTTTTTTGTTATGATCTTCATATTTTATACATGTTTTGTATTAAGAAAAGAAAATAAACAAACTCAGATTCTATTTTATCTTAAATAAGTAAGTAAAATTTCTCATGTATTATGCAGGAGTGAGATATCTATCATTTGGCAAATTTCTAGCCTTTGGAAATTATAAAAATTGATTCTATCTTTGGTTCTGAAAAACTCATTTTATCAGAGAAAAATGAGCAGTTCATTCTTCAGTAGTTTTGCCAGTGTTTGAGGGGCATCCAGTAGTGAAATTTTAATGAAGGTAATAATTATTCAAGAGTGAATCTGCCATTTTTGTTTATTGGCAGTTCACCTGTAAAAACCGTAAAGCTGTTTACTCCCTATTGAATTTGTTTAAGAATAGATTTTTGCATTGAACTCATTTAGTTCTGGAGTAGTTTGTTAAAATGTTGTCAATTTTAAGGAAGGAAGTGGGGAGGGGATGAGCAGAAAAATGTTGCTGCTGTTTATGCATTCCAATTGGAAAAGTTTTTGATTTGTTGTGTTTTTTGTACAATTTTCCCAATTTGCTTACTGACAATTAAAAGCGTTTCAATTTCAAGGAAGATTTTTGAATCTTTCATTGGCAGCTGTCTTCCAGCTGGGGATTCTTTTAAAGAAGAGTTTTTGAAATATTTTGGCGGGAATCTCGCGACCCTTCCATGAATTTTAGCCTTTTATAATATAATGTGAGTGACTTAAAATGGAAAAAGAAAGTTGAGGTATGATTCATGATGCCACTTCTCTGACTTGGGAACAAAATTCTCCAGTCCTATACACAGGGTTGGCCGATATATATCATGATATATATTGCAATATATATCCAATAATTATTTTGAAAATGATATTTTTGATATTTTTCTTCAACTACATTATTTTTAATTTAAAAATCATATTAAACATAGTAATATTGTTTATTTTTTATTAAAAATAACCAAAAAGATGTACTATATTTTTATGATGTATTATTACATCATTAATAAAAGTAATATATTATTCCTTCATTTAGTATTTTATATTCATAAAATTTTTAGTAAAGTAATAATTTTAATTCATACTATGAGTGTCTAGTTAAATGTTGGTCAGAAAAAAATAAAATGTCTTATGACTGTGCATTTACTAATGCATTTTTTTTATTTCTGAATCATATAACTGTAAAAGTAGCTAACAGAAGAAAAATGAGTGAAACAATTCTAAATTAACCCTATTAAAATTGATAAAAGTGTAAGTGAAATATTAGGTTATAAATAATGAAAGAAACATTAATTTTAAGTCTACATATTGTTCTAATAATGTAAGAAAATAAAGAGTGATTTGTGGATGCATTTACTATTTTGAAGACTTTTGTTTGTGCAGATTGAAAATATCAGATATATATCAAAATATCTGATATTTTCGAAATCATGATACAGTAACCCCTCGTTATATCACGCTTTTCGGGGGACGAAAAAGAGCGATATATCCGAAAGAGTGGTATAACGGAGGTCATTAAAAGTAGTCATAAGTCCAACACACAAGTAAATTAGCATTCGTTCTTTTTGAAATGATTTTCTAATGTTTCGATGTAGTTCACGAATATACTATCACACCTATTAATATTTAAACAAGATTGAAATTTAAGTAAATTTTCACTGTCAGAAAGTTTAAAACATCAAATGGCAAATGAAGACAATCTTTCTGAGTTACCTTGAGATAAGAGTGAGCAATGAGCATTTCAATACCCTCTTATTCCCAATAGACTTTCTAATCTGTTTGACTTGAGGTCACATTGTTTACAGAAAACTATTTTGCCCGTCCAGATCATTCTTCCTTTCTTTGATGCAAAACCTGGTTTGTGCAACCAAGCAAAAATCTTTTCTGTGCTAAAAGAAGGGCTCTTTTTCTGTTCTACATGGGCTAGTATGACACCTGCTTGATGTCTCTCACCCATTATAAAAGCAATGTATCAATACAAAAGATGTCAAGTAGTTTATAAACTTGAAACTGAAATATACTGCTCTGGTATGTACATTCGGATGACAGGAAGTGCTGCTGCTTTTCCAGCGAATTCAAAAGAACAGCTTGCTTTTGTTCAATGACAAAATAAAGAAGAAAGATACCTTCTCTGAGCAATACCATATGTTTTCAGAAATGGTTTCAAACTTAAAGCAAAGTTTTTATTTCTTATTTTAAGCTTTAATATTTCCGGAGACAAAAGAAAAGAGGGATATATCCAAATGAGCGATATAACGAGGGGCTACTGTATTTTCGAACCCTGCCTATACATATATGGCCCATTATAATGGATGAAGTTAAAACTGGTTTTCTTGAAGGGGTTAAGAGATGCCTATCTGTAGTTCCAATGAGGCTTATGTGGCACTAAATTCATAGGCAATGCATTCATGTTGTATTATGTCATTGTATAAAGGGTAAAATCAATGCCAGAATCCCAGAATGTACATATTCCTTCTACATCCTGTGAAAAATGACTTAATGGATAGGTCATTTAAGATAATGTGTGTTTTTATAATTGGAGAATGGTTTTTTTTTTTTTTTTTTTTTTTTTTTTTTAAACCTGAGCTGAAGTATTTTTCATTAAAGAGTTAATTTTTTTTATAATCTATTTTTGCAAATTTCAAATTTAGGTCTAACTAAAATTTATCCTTTTTTAGATGCCTAAATAAATACAGTGAAGCACCGTTTATACGTTTTTTGAAGGGTCTGTATGAAAAAAGCATAAAACAGAAAAAACATAGTTGTTACATGTTGACATTAAGTTACATTATTTAATATGTTGATATTATTGTGAACACATAATGTTAAATGTATTATACTCTGCAGAGACCAATTTAAAAAATGTATAAAAAAGAAACATATAAACGGTGCTTTAATATCCAGGGTTCGTACGCTCCTTCAAAACTCCTCCATTGCTCTTTCATTTGGGAAATTTTTTTGGAGGGCCCTTCAAACTCCTTCATTTTGGTTTAAACTCCTTTTTTGGTTGAAAACTACATAGTCTTCCTCTATGACAGTAACTTGAAATATATATTTTGATCGACAACTTAACTTTGTTACAAGGGAGAAGGTATAAGGGTGATGAAGGGGTGAAAATATTATTAATGACTAAGACATTTCATAACTGAAGTAAACCATGCTTAAATGGGTGCTTGACTATTTTTTAAGTTTTATGATTATTGCATTTCCTTCCACCACACTCTCGGCTGCAAAAGTCGGTTTCTCTAATTATTACTTAAAGATACATAGGCAGATGTACTATATTAAGTGATTGTGTTAAAAACATAATTGTTTAGCAAATGGCAGTTATATTGTAAAATGGGTCATCCACAAGTGATGTCATGCCTTGAGGGACTGGTTCACGAAATTGTGACAAGGGGAAGAGAGGATGACAAGAAGTGACATCACACAGTTATTATAACAATATATTTATAAAAATGACATGTGACAAAAGATGAGGAGTAAGATGAAGTGTGAAACTTTGTGACAAAGAGGGTAGAGGTCAAAGATGTTGGGGGAAAAAAAGCGACACCATTTAAGGACAGCCCATTAGTATGTACTCCTCCAAAATTCCATTTAATTTCTGAAATTGAGTACGAACCCTGATATCCTTTAATGTTCCATGCAAAAAAGTTATGAATGCATCACTTCAATAAAATGCTACTGATACAAGATATAAAAGATTTTTCTTCAAGTTCTTATATAAATATAAAAGTACTGAAAGTGAAACTAGAACCAATATTTGAACAAACTTTTGTCTTTTTTGTGGTTCTCAAATTCATAACGCAAGTTAATTTGAAGTGAAAATACTTTCCTTTTTATTAATAAAAAGCAATAGCTGTCAACTCTGCTGATTTATTTGGGAGACTTGATACCTTCTCCTGTAATCCTTAGTGAATTAAAAATCTCCTGAACAGAGAAATTCCCTAAGATGGGATTTTTCACTGATTAGAATTTCGGTAAAAAACACTGCGGTAAATTGATCATGACCACCAAAACTAACAAATTTCATGCTTGAGTATGATAATCATATATGTCTGATCATTTATGAAACAGGTTGATTTAATTTTCTTTCTTTTTAAAATTATCATTTCTGAAAGTATTAATAGTAATAATTCTGAATGTCAAGTCTTGTCTGATTTCTGAATGCTGAATCTGGTATCCTATACACTAGCTTAATTTAAGAAATCCTTACTTCACTAAAGATCCTTTTTGGACTCGAATTTTTGTCATTAAATTTATTCATGCTAATTTTATGCATAAGATTTTTTTTTGAAGAACTAATGAATGAAAAAATTAAATCTAGATCAAATTTTTAACAATAGTGTTTGAAATTTTGTTTAGTGCATATACTAAGTGTAATTCTCATAGTATCTTCTTTAAATTAGTTGAAATTTGAAAAGTTTTTGTAAGTGCTGTGTATTACAGCTTTATTTGTTGCTTGTAATTGAATTTGAGTCATTTGTATCTATATTTCATGTTTTGTATTTTTGTTTAGAAGCCATTCCAGAGGCGGCAGCCATCGATACAGGCACTACAGTAAATCAAGATCTCGTTCTCCTAGACATCGTAGATAGTAAGGAATTTTTTTCATTTGCAACAACTTTTTTAAACTTAAAATTTTCCTAGACAGGTTCAATTTCTTATGTACTAAGCCTTATTTGATATTTCTACTCATACCAACTAAATTAGTCGAGTTCTCAGAAAGGTCAAATGGCAAATTTTACTAATGTGCCAAGCAAAAAAAAAAAAAAACTTTTGGAGTACAGAAGGTTAGTACATATTACATACCATATTTCATCAAAAATGGTGTAGCACAACTCATTAGTTAATTTAATATAGAATGATTTCAATCATATTTTGATTTCTACAACTATTTTTTTGATTTTATTATGGTCAATCAAAAGTAATTAAAATTGATTTTTAAATATTGTAAGATTTTGGTCTCAAATCCGAGGTTACCATGGTCTTGAAAAGTCCTTGAATTTCATTTCAATTTTCAAGGGCCCTCAAAAGTACTTGAAAGGCACATGAAGTCCTTGAAAATTTTGATGTCTAGTCTAAAAACTATGATTTCTACAAGAGAGTTACCCCTCTTGTCCTCACATTCCAGCCGAGTAAGCCAGTTGGATAGGAAGCATCAATAGATCATGTGTAGTAGGGTGGGCCGAAATAAGCCGAAAAAATTTTTTTTTCGAAATCAATTTTTCGATAGCGCGCAAAAGTTGCGTAGTGAGCTAGTTAGCACTCACAAAAAATTTCTTGGATATTAAAAAATATCTAGCCGGCGCTATTTGACACTGAAAAACCGAAAAAAAAAAGAGAAAAATGAATTTTTATCGAAATTTTTTTTAAAAAACTAAATTCCAAATATTTTGCTGGAATGCGCCGAAAATGTTATATAATGAGTCAGTTCGAGCCCATAAAATGTTTCATTGATTTTAATGAGCATTTAACCGCTCCTTTCTGACATCAAAAATTGGAGAAAAATGAAAAAATATTGAATTTCTTTAAAAACCAATGTGAAAATTATTTTTCAAAATTAAATCATAGACTAAATAATTAAATAGCGTCATTAATCATAGTAATTATTATCACGCAATAGTGTCATACATTTTCGAGAACTACATATATGGATAATAAAATTTTAAAAAAGAAATCTTCAAATTTGATTTATAATACCTCATGCATAATGAATATTATTTTTTGGAATAATATTGTCCCTTGTTATCAAAGATGGAAGTTCTTTCCTAGCTTGAAGTTTAGCACGAATGTATCCATCTCGTACAGTTTCACCACGAACTCTTATTGCAGCTTCAGTTATTAGTTTCACACAACGTTTCACAGCTTGCGTGTGACAGGGAAATTTCTCGAAAGTAAACTCTGTAGAATGTTCTTTGCACATTTCTTTCCATTGTTGGTCTTTTAGATGCATTGTAATAGGTGGCTCTGTTACAACACAGTTTGCCCAATCAACTAAATCAACATAATCAACGGCTTCAAAATTGAGTTTAGGACGCTCAAAAAATCGTACACCATCCGAGCCAACAGTAGCTGTTCAGGATGAGCGAAATATGCATTACTTGAGAGAACTTTGAAAATTATCTCCTTAACGTTGTCTGGAAACTGCCTTGCAAGAGAAATCATTTTCCAAAAATGTTGGGCGCGGTACTGGCAGTTCGGTTTCATTTTTATCTCAAACCACATTGGAGCATAAACTAAAATTACATACTTTACAAGCATTGTAAGGTTTTCTGATGGAGTTGGAGTGCCTATATACAAGCGTAACAAACGGTTTGTAGTTGTCAGCCATCGCGCATGACTGACTGAGTTTGCCTGGGCTACTGTCAGCCACGCTTGAAGGACAACTACCATCTTTTACGGCAAGACAGATTCTATACAAATATTGTTGTTCAGTACTTAAATTTTTTATATCTTCCATGTCCAAAACCAGAAGATTGCAGTCAATTTTATCAAATTTGACCACCGGATTTTTTTCACAATCTCTAAGAAGTTGTTCGATAGCTCCAGAATATGAATGTGGCCACTTTGTGCAACCGTCCAATTCCAGTATAAGATTCCTCAGTGGCAACTCATTGTGGACATTAGACACAAGAGAGGACCCCTTTAATTGTTTAATTCCCAGCTGTGGAGGAGTAGAATTACAGCATTTCTTCAGGGTTCGTACGCCCTTGAAAAACCTTGAAAAGTGCTTGAAAAAAAAAAGTTCATTTTCAAGTGCTTGAAAACCTTGAAAAAGTTTTAAAACCTTGAAAAAGTTTCTTAGTGCTTAAATTCTCTCAAAAATCAACGAATTGTGCTTAGAAGTTTTAAAAAAGTATTTCACCAATGCAATTTTCTGAACATGTGTTCAGTATGCAACATCGCGAAAAATTGCTTCCGTGTTTGGGATTTCAATCCTTTTTCATCTTGTAAATATTTTGATGTTTTTTACAACCGAAAGATATTTTGACATATGGTACCTTAGATTAGTTTATTTTTTGTTTAATTTCATTAATTAACAAAGAAATTAATTTGGAAACCATGACAACATTGAACTTACTCGGGTTTCGCGGAAAATTGCTCTTGTGTTTGAAATTTCAATCTTTTTACATCCTGCAAATATTTAAATATTTTGGCTAATCAAATGTTAGTTTCGCACATGCTACCTTAGATTAGTATATTTTTTGTTTAATTTTAATAAAAAACAAATAAATTTATTTCATGGGAAACATGCCACGTCGAACGAGCTCAGACTTTGCGAAAAATTGCTTCTCGTGTTTGAAATTTCAATCTTTTTGCATCTTGCAAATATTTAAATATATTCACTAATCGGATGTTATTTTCATATTTGCTACCGTAGATTAGCATATTTTATGTTTAATTTCAGTAAAATATAAGTTTATTTTATGGGAAACATGACAACATTAAACTTAATTCGCGAAAATTTGCTTCCCTTGTATGAGATTTCAATCCCTTTGCATTTTGTAAATATTTTTATGTTTTTGGCAATTAGTAGTTATTTTGACACTGCTACATCAGATTAGCTTATTTTATTTTTTATTTTAATAACTAAAGAGTTAAAGAATTTATTACCTTGGTCTTGTTTAATTATTTGCTTATTTATTTTTGCAATTTTGAATGATTATCTTTACCTAATTTTTGGTCATAACAGATTAAAAAAAAAAAATTTTAATTTCAGCAGTTGAGCACCTAACAAATTAACTTAAAGTTTGTATTTTAAATATAAAGTTGATTTATATAATTTTATTTATAAGTACATCATTTTTTTATGTCTGCTAAAATAAATAAGGTGTATAACAGGGGTGGTTGTGTTATGATTATTCACATGAAATCCAGTAGTGCTCGTTTTTATGCTTTTACCTCCCTATATCTCCAATTTTCCCCTTTTCCTCAAATGTTCAAAATTACTACTTTATTAAGGTTGTGGGTACTTGGAGCTTACTGAAAGAGGCTTTAATCAGCAAAGGGGTAGATAGCTTAAGGAGGGTCATTCATCTTCATTTGGATCTAATAAATTGACCAGTACCAGCCTAGCTAGGCCCAGTGCCTGCTGCTGGTTATCAACAGGCACTGGGCATGGTATTTCTATGCAGAATATTTTGACTTAATAAACTATTTTATGAATTGTATGCATAGCAAAAGTTATTGTTGTACATATGTATATTCAAGTAACAGGGTCTTAGTTTTAAAAATTATTCCCCCCCCCCTTGCCCCATTTTGCTCTTTGAAACTTTCAGGTAATTTTTTATGAACTCACAAATTACAATTACACCTGAATATTATTGCTTTTCTAAATTTAAATTCTAATTTCAACAATAACCCTTTTTTTTTCCCAAAATAAAACTACTTTTGTCATAATATATGTCAACTTCTTGTGAATCTTTTCAATTTCGAAATATGGCTCTATAAATCTGAACTTTCACATTTATTGTCTATTGCAAGTTTATCAATGAAAGCTGAATAGGCTCAAGTTTACATTCAGAGTATTTATCACTGCTTAAGCTGCTTTTATATATTTTGAGGTGTAGAGACTGGACTGTGGACTTTCATTAACTTATCTTACTTCCTAATTTTTAAATTTACTCGAGGACAGTTGAAATGCCTTATTGGCTGAACAGCTAATAAATACATACGAATAATTGATTTGCATACTTATAAATGATTTGCAAACCTAATATTTTTAGAACTTAATAGTGCAAACTGAAATAACTTTCTGGTTAGTGTTTTTGTCCTAACCGCCCTCATATTGTAATAAACCACTTTATAGACTATTGGAAATAAATTTTGAAACCGGGGGGGGGGGGGGAGTGACTTCAAAAACTCCTCTCTGGCAATGCCATTGAACTTGGGTATTTTAGTTTCTTCCCATAAAAGTTAAAAGCACTTATGAAAGGTTTTTTTTTTAAGTATTAATTTGCTGATTCTAGAAAATATACAAACATCTAACTGCTGCAACCTTTGAAAAACCTCAAAATTAAACCTCTTGGTATCTGCTTCTCTTTATGACCAAACTTTTCAAACATTTTCAGAAAAACTTTCAACGCAGTAGATCTTTCATCAAAGCGTCTCTCGTTGTAGAAAAAGCAATTTTGTTTCCCTATACTTTTTTGTATTATTGCCTTATTTCTATGTGTTTGTAGTAAATGAAATCTGCATACAATATTTTTAGTACAAATTTATGATATTGCCTTGAAAACAAAATTTTTTACCTTGAAAAGTACTTGAAAAGTGCTTGAATTTTTTTCTGCCTAAAGGGTATGAACCCTGTTCTTGTCGAGGGGTTTTGTCTCTTAAAAGGGTTATAAAGTCGAGAGGAAGAAATGGCTTGAGAAAAAGAAGAATACTTGCGTTCAATTCATTAATCAGTTTAAAGGACTTCAGAGGATTCACATTTTTTTAATACTCAAGCGCTCTATTTGTCAAATATATATAAAATAATTATAAAATAATCTTAGGAATAATAGAAGTAGTTGAGCGCCATTTATTATCCAAGAGAAACAATTGGAACCGAAGATTAAAAAATTAGCATCTTATGTAAATATTTTTTATTTGAGTGTGTGCATTTTTTAAAATTGGCGTACAAATATCGCATAAAATTGATTGAATTTTCACTGTTCTAAGTAACTTATTGCGTAACATTTCAGTACTTACTTATTTCGAAACTACTTTTATTTATTTATTTATTTATTTATTTTTTTTTTCATTTTTCCAATGTTTTAGTCTTAAAGGAGCGTAGCTAAATATTCTACGAAATGTATAAAAATCTTTGAGGATTTCAACTAATTCACTGACAGATACTTCTAATAATTGCTGAAAATAGCTTCAAACTTTTATTTTCGACCCCCCCCCCCTCTTTTTTTTTTTTTTTTTTTTTTTTTGAAAAAAGTGCATTTTTGCCATTTTTTTCCGTTTTTTGAGGTCAAATAGCGTCGGCTAAATATTAAACAAATTTAGCGAAATTTTTTATGGGTAATAACGGGCCCATATAGCAACTTTTCCGCACTATCCAAAAACCGATTTCCAAAAAAAGTTTTTCCGGCCCACCCTAATGTGTAGTCTCATGTTTTCTCTTGCCTTTCTCAGGAAGCCAAGAAGGGAAAAGCTCTCTCACACAGACTTGCAGCCTTAAATGCACATATCCATTATTTTTGCATCCAGCTTTTATTTCAGTTAGTTTTAAATTTGAAAGTTATTTTATTATGTGCCAGTTAAAAAAGCTCTTTTAAAAAATAATATTTTGTTTGGCTTATTAATATATATATATATATATATATATATTTCATATTTTTCAGAAAAGATCCAAATAGTCGCTTGTTTAATTTTCCATTAGTTTTTTTTTTTTTAATTCAAGTAAAATGGTTGTGGACAAACTTAAAAATAGAGCCAAATGCAAAAAAAAAAAAAAAAAAAAAAGGAAAAATATAATATTTAGACATGTAATCACTCACCATCTGCTTAGCAGAAAATTGCTAGCTCAATTTACGCTTTCAGTCTTTTTGCATCCTACACTTGTTACAATTATTTTGAAATTCGAAAGTAGATTCATAATAAGTTAGCTTAGTAGGACTTTTTTTTTTGAAATAATATTTACTCAATATATTTTTGGTAGCTGCTGTTTTTCAGGAAAGAACAGATTTTGAAAATAATAGGTTTGAATTTTCATTTATTTTTGAATTTAAATAAGATGTTTGTTCAGATACTTTTAAAATAGAATCACAAACATAAAAAATAATACATTAAGGATTAAATCCTTAATATAATTTAGTCATTGCTGTAAGAATTTAGCAGAAGTGTACTTTATATTAGCCTCATTTAATAATTCCTAAATTTTCTATTGTTTTCCTCAAATATTCCTGTGTGTTTATTATATATTTGCATTTGTTTTAACTGTAACTTTTTTTTCCCTTCCCCAAGCTCCAGAAGCCGTAGCAGAAGGTAAGTCTAATTGTACTTTTGTCATAAAGTCAAATCATTAAATGTACTTTTCTCGACAATGTTTAATGTTTTTTAAATTACTTTACAGCCGTTCATATTCTCCTCGACGTTCATACTCACCACAATACAGCCCTAGACACTCATACTATGATGATAGGTATTATAAATATGGTGGTGGAAAAGGAGGTGGAGGAGGAGGTCGTTATTCTTCTAGATATAATAGATCACCCATGTCTAGTCGAAGAAGACACGTTGGAAACAGGGTTTGTATTTGATATGAATCTTAAATTTATTTTGTATTATTGATGCACTGATATCACATTGTAAGTTAAAACTTCTAAAAATTTCTAATTGTCCTTGTGGATTAGAACTTCTAAAGACCACTGTTTTTACTTTGCTTTTAACTAAGATAAGACTTGCTACATTTTTAGTTTATTTTTTAAAAGTTCAGTTATAATATCTGTAATATTCAAAGGAAGAATATTTACTACAGATCTTGTAATAAATCTGCTTTCATTTACATGAGGATTGAAATTTTTTATGGAAGAATGGATTATTTTCAGTACCCTTTTCTTCTGTCAGATAAATTATCACATCTCATTTATTAGCATGTGTAAAATTGTAGCTTCAGCTTAATTTAATGTTCAGAAATACTTATGCTACTTTAAAAAAAATGTAAAATCCTGGGAGGAGACAGATTGAAAAAGCAAATGTGTGGGCTATATTTTTAACTAATAATTTAGGGCTAAATATTAAATAATAGGCTAAATATTTTTAATGCAACACTAATTTCAAATCAAAGAATTGTTGTGAGTCTGAGAATTTTTTTGCATTGGAAACTTATTTGGTAATTTTGAAAGTGACAAAGGTATTAAAAAAAACCTAGAAGTTTTTTCAAAAATCAAAATAAAAGTGCACAATGAGAAGTTGGTAGAATGTATTAAGCTATAGCATTACTTAATGAAATATAATAATGATTTTACGCATCAAGATTTTCCCCAAGTTTGCTGGTATTGAAAAATCAATGCTCTTGTTTTGATTCTTTCTTTGTGAAAGTTCTTGAAGATTGTAATGAATGCTACAAGGCAGGGGTTCCGAGACTTTTTCAGTTCGTGGCACCTTTGAAGAATTGGGATTTTCTCATGGCTCCCCCTTTTCTTTCCATATACATACACATTAATACCATGGACTCTTTGTGCCACTCCTCTTTTTTTTTACGGCATCTAGTTTAGGAATCCTAGCCATAAGGGATAAAATATCTATTCAATTTGGGTACACAGTTGTTATATAAAACGGGTTCTCAAACTTTTTCGATTCATGGCACCCTTTTGAAGAATTAGAATTTTCTCACAGCACCCTAGCCTATCTCTGTTTATACAGTGAAGTACCATTTATGTGCTTCTGAAGGGACTGTATGAAAAAAGCATACACATGAAAAAACGTGTAATAGGTACGGGTTAATACGTATTAGACTCTTCAGGGACCAATTTAAAAAACATATAATTGATAAAAACGTATAACCGGTGCTTCACTGTATGTATTGATGTCGTGGACCTTTCTATCTCACCTTTCCCTGCAGCAGTCAGTTTGAGAACCCGTGATGTAAAAAAACTATGGTCAGGCTACCTGTTTGTAGTCAACAGGGTTCGTACGGGTCATGGAAATCTTGGAAAGTCATGGAAAAAAAATAAGCAAATTTCAGACCTGGAAAAGTCATGGAAAATTGAAATTTCCATTGAAAATCTTGGAAATTTATTTCAGGTCATGGAAAAATGTCCTGGACAGAGATAAAGTAACAGTAACTAAAAGAGCGTTAGAAATCTTGAGTGATTTAACAGTATAGCACATAAAAGCTATTAAAAGTGGCAAATTGAAAGATCCCAAAATTAAATCTGAATTTTGAAAAATCATTGTATCGCAGCTGCTTGCCTTTTTTTACTATTTGGACATCTCTTAGTTTGAACTACTGTTATTTTCAACATTTCTTATGTTTTATGATCTGTAGTAGCGAACTTGCACATTCTTGGATTTGCCACGCCCACTCAAAAAAAGCAATTTAATTGCATCCGAGTTCGATTCCATCACTCGTAAGAGCTTTGTTATTAAATTTATCACAGTTTATCTTAATTTGTTGAAGATTTTAGATCTTTAGTCAGGTGATAGAATACAGAAAATAGGGAATTTTAATACTCTAAAACAGTAGTACCCAACATACGTCCCGCAGAACTAATCCATGCGACCCACTGCTACGTTCAATGTCAGAAATCACACATGTTCTGGAGTTTCTGAATCTATTAATTTATATGCATTTGAAAATGTGCAAATAAGTAAACAAAACATTCAGTACTGAATCAGAAGATTGATTCAGTACTGAATGGTTTTTTCAAAAATAAAATGTCTGGTTTAGAAACATGAAGAACTAAACCATGTGGCTTTAAAGAACCAAAATACTGTCAAGTTAGGTGGATGATTCAATGCACTGTTGAACACTGAAACTTCACTTGAATTTAAATGATGAAGACAAATAAGAATAGTTTTTTAAGAGTACACTTATATTTTTACATTACGAGTAAGTGCTTCAATGAGGCTGTGGCATTCATGTAGATGTTTTGCTAAAGTTCATTTTCAAAAATTTGCAAGTTGGAGATTAAATAGTGCTATTCTCTTTGCGAACAATGTCATGAGAATTTTTATTGAAGTCATGAAAAAGTCTTGGAAAAGTCATGGATTTTTTTCATTCAAATAGAGTATGAACCCTGAGTCAAACAAAATCTTAAATTAACCCTAAAATTTGGAAAAAATCAAAACATTATATTTTGAACTTAATTTTCTGAAACATTTGTAAAGATGGTTACAGTTTTATTTTCCATTATTTAATTTATCAGAGCTTATCTTAATTTGTTGAAGGTTTCAGAAAATCAATACTTTTGTCAGGGGATAGAACATTAAAATAGGGGAATTCTACTACTCTAAAACAGTGATGCCCAACATATGGCTCCCGAAACTGATTCATGTGGCCAGCTGAAATATCTGGTTTATGTAAATAAATTTACGGAAAAACGTGGCTTTGCTTTAGAGAACGAAATACTGTCAAGTTACATGGACGGTTAGTATGCACTGTTGACACCTAAGAGCAATATTTTTACTAAGTAAATTTATATATTAAGGACAAATAAGAACAGTTTATAATTAGTTTCTATGGTGTGCATTAACATTTTTTAATCACAAGCACCAGTACGCGCTTGGATGAGTTATATTATTAGTGAGGTAATTTATTAATTTCCGCAATGTGCACTGATATTTTTTCAGTCACAAGTAAGTGCTTCGATGGAGTAGTGGTACTCACGTAAAAGTTTTTCTAATGCCTATTTCCGAAAATTGGCAAGTTTGACATTAAATAGAACTATTCTCTTCGTGTAACAAGGTCATAAAATTTTATGAAGTCATGAAAAAGTCTTGGAAAAGTCATGGAATTTTTCATCCAAATAGAGTATGAACCCTGTCTAATTTCATTGTTGCACATCCTGAATCAATAGTTTTTGTCATCTGTATACATAAAAATGGATATTGGTAAATGTGTGGGTGTGTTCCCTAAGATCTCGGAAACTACCCAGCATATTTGGCTGTGACTTTCACCATTTGTTCTTTTTGATACTATGAAGGTTTATCGACCAGTTTCAGATTAATAGTTCCTTTTTTATTCCAATTTAAGTTTTAATTTTTGTGTAAATGTCCGAATATGGAGGTGAACACATACTTGCACGTATTAACATTATGTGTCCATTGAAATCGCTGATTTTTCCACTGGTTCTAAGTTGTATAAAAAACGATTTATAAGCTTTTTAGTGCCATGTTCGAAGGCTTTCATAAACCCAATTCATTAATTCGTGTATCATCTCACAGGGTGGCGACAGATCAGGGAAAAATCAGGGAACTTTATTAATCAGGGAAAAGTCAGGGAATTTTGAAAAAATAACAAAAAATCAGGGAAAATTGATTTTATCAAAAAAAAATTTTTTTCTTTTGCTTTACAAAATTAAGTTCTCTAATTCCCTATGCATTTTCCGCCAATTATCTGTTCAAAAAATAAAGAGTAAAATTAATGAGGTGCAACTATACGCTGCCGCATATTTGCACATCTTTTTTCCTAAACGTCAAAATATTGAATCTTACTTATTAACCACAGGATGAACTTCCTAAGATTGCTTCTGTGTCTGTTAGGTTGTTTATTTTACCTAGCTTGAAATTTCCTTTCACGCTTTCAATGCTACGTAAAATAAACAACCCTACAGGCAAAGAGGAAGCCTTCATTAATGCCTTAGGTCCTTTGCCTTTATTCCATTGTCTCGAAGTAATTAGCATACTGTAATCGCAATTTCAAGAAGAAGTCTTTGGTTTTTGAATTAATACTACAAAAGATTAAAAGTTATTGCTTCGTGTTTTTAATTTAATTGCTAAAATTAAACTTTCAATCAAAAAAACTTTTTATTGCCGTTATACTATTTGCAGTCACCACAGATCATAAAGGTTTTCTTTTCTTCAGTCTTAAATGATACTTTTATTTTATAACCTAGTTGTATTCTTCTTTTATATGTTTTGAAATTACCTAATTGCTTTTTTCTTTTTTTTTTTTCTATCATTTCAAAGTTGCTTGTTACAAAAGCAATCTAAGATTTTTTTCGCTACATACTGAAATCATTTGAAATAGAGTTAACTTGTGTACTTAAGTAAATATCTTTATTTTTTTTTTATTGTTCAAATGCTGTATTCATTCATTTAAAACCTATGTTCTTGATTAGAGAAAAGCTCCCTATGAATGGATGTCAAATGGTTTCATCTTTTTTGCATAAATATGTCAGTTATATAAGAATAACTACATTACTTCTATTCTTCTTAAAGTTCTTATGCTAAGTGGTTTCTGGAAGTAAAGTTTTTATTTTAATTTTCTATATTCTTTCCATATAGAAAAATTTAATATACTATTTTGTAGGTTTTCCCCCCCAAAAAAAATTGACTTAATATGTTTTTTTTTTTTAATTTTATTTAAAAAGTAGCATCTTTTAAAAATATATCTTTAATTCAACAACTTAAAACGTTTAAAATACTGCATTTTATACAAACATACAATGGATTTCAAGTAGAGCAAAGAAAGAAAACCATTATCATTGGTAACGTAAATCAGGGAAATTTGGTGAACTTAATCAGGGAAAAGTCAGGGAACTTTTTTTCACAGTTCCTGTCACCACCCATTCTCAACTCCCAGTTGACAGCTAGAACTGTTGAATTGTTGAATATTTTTGCGTTTCGTATGCCTGTTCAAGGTTTTTCTCAAGTCAAATCTCTAAGTAATATTGGCAAATAATAAATGGATTTGGCTGCTTATTTTCTATTTAAACGGAACTTTAAGGTAATTCATAATGTGCTGATTGGACACTTATTCATTATACAATCTACTTCTAGAAATCCTGCCAAACTTTTTGCAACGATTTCAATAGCTGATCCGTTTGGAAATTTTTTCATCTGTCGCTGTTTTTGAAGCCAATATTTCTCGGCTTTTACCATGTAAACAAAATATCACCATTAAAAGGATCTTTACTATGTAAAATAATCCACCAACTAAATTAGGCAAATCCATAAAGAGCACAAAAATTTCCATTAATTTTTCTTTTTGCAAAAAAATAATAATGATAAATTTTTTTAACATATGAAGTTTAATTTCATATTTTGGAAATTCTTTATATAGGCTTTTAAATGTCTGTCTTTTGTTTCTAAATAAATACTATTTTGTTCTTTATATTTATTCCTATTTTAGTTTTATGAGTGAGGAAGAAGCTCTATTTTTTATCACGTCAAAAAGGTGTGTTTTAAATTCTTTCCCTGAAAACAGAAAGCAAATAATGGTTGTTTCTCATAATTATCACTGGCCCAGGCAATGCCGGGTATTTTTGCTAGTAGCCATATAATGTGCTTTGTATTTGAATTGTCAACTTTCATTATTAACATTGGGTTAGTATACCATGTGATCTTAATTTACAAAGCAGGACAACCCGGAACCAAGTAGATGTCTTGGCGTTTTTGGACTCAGCTTATATACGCAAGAACGAGAACTTCGAGAGGTGTTCGGAAAATATGGTCCCATCGAAGATGTTCAAGTGGTTTATGATGCTCAGGTAAAAAAAAAGAATACTTAAAAGAGTTATTCGTTTTATTTTGTACCGTTTTTTTAGAAGAAATATTTTGATAGGGATAAATTTAATGTTTAATTTAGAAATGCATAACACTGTGCGGCAAAAACAATCCTTAAATGCTTCTGACATCTCGTTGGATGTTTCTCATGTAAAATGACCCCCTGAATATGACCTCTGTTTTCCCCCTTATACATACCAATTTTTAAAGGCACCCCCAAGTTTTTTCAATTTTCCTTACTTTTAGAGCACTTATTATTATTTATTTTTTGAGATGAAAAGAGCTTTATATTAACTGGTAACATATTTTTTTGGGCAAGAGAAGTTAAAGATCATGGACACCAATCGCAAAAAGGGGGGACTCCAAAAAAACTTTCGCAATGTAAAATTTTAAAAAAAAAATGAATGTTGCACATTGCATACAAGTTGTGAATCTCAGGTCTTCATTCAAAAAAACATTCTTTTGACTGATTCTTATCTGAAATGAACCCCTTGTTTCCAAATACGACCACCTATCCCCCCCATTATGCTCCTTTTTAGAACCCCCCCCCCCTCCTCTGATTCAGAACCATTTTTTTATTTGGAGGGGTATAAGAGTATAACAATAACTGTAAACATTATTCTGTATGACTAGAGATGTGAAAAGCTCAAAATCTTGTGCACATGTAGCAAAATAAAAAACATGCCCCCCCCCCCAATACATTGTACAGCAAAAAAAAAAGCTCAAATGCGTCTAAGTATATTTGGCTGATTCGATACCTCTGCAAATTGACCCCCTGAATATGATCTCCGTTTTCCTCCTACACGAACCGATTTTTGTAGAAAAGCACTCTCCCTCTTTTTAATTTAAAGGGAGGGGGGGGGGGCAAGTTTTTTTTTTGCTTCATATGCCTAAGATTTTGAGCTTTGCACATCACTAGTCATTCAGAGTAATGTTTACGGTTATTGTAATGCTCTTTTCCCCCTTCGAAATTAAAAAAGTCTCTGAATCGGAGAAAGGGCTCCAAAAGAAAAAACTTCTCTGAAATTAATTAAAATTGGAAAAGACTTGGGGGGCCTTTAAAAAAAATTGGTACGTATAGGGGAAAAAACGGAGGTCATATTCGGATTCAAGGGATCATTTTACATAAGAATCGGCCGACAAATTGTCAGAAGCGTTTTGAAGGGGGTTTTCTGTTTCTCGTTTCAGATTTTATTGAAAATATTTGTTTAGAACTGAAAAATGTAATTGGATATAGCGTCGCCTCAGAGCAACAGGAAGATATCTAATCTCAGAAATAACGCTCAGATACCTTACTATTGCCCTGAGGCGACGAGATACTGGGTGCTCCGTTTTAACCTGCAAGACCTTTATTTTCGCAACCATTAATTCTAGATGTATATTTCCAATTGCAAAAATGTTCAGAATCAGATGCAGAGTTAAGATATTAAAAGTTTGAAGTGAAAATAAAAATAAGTCAAAAAATACAAAATTTAACTTTTTATACGAGTTTCATGTCCCCTAACTTATATTTAAGGAAATAATTCCAACACAAATAGTTTGATAGTAGTGTTTTTGCATATCATGGCATAACATTTGCGTTTATTTTTGAATAGCAATGAAAAAGATCAATACCTTGTTTTTCTTACTTTGCCGACCTGTTATTCTTCTGAAAAGACGGAAAGTTCCATTCTTATCTTTTGTATGGTCCCGTAAAACTTTAAAAAGGAATATCTCCGTGAGTTTGGTAGCAAAAATGTCAAGTTTTTTTTGTTAATATCTTTCAATGGAGATTATTTCCCTAAATATAAGTTAGGGGACCTAAGGCCCCTTTTTTTTTATTTTTTGACTCATTTTTATTTTTGCTTCAAACTTTCAATATCTTAACTTTGCATCAGATTTTGTACATTTTTGCAACTGGAAGTATACACCTAGGAATAACAGTTGCGAAAATAAAGGTCTTGCAGGTTAAAAACGGAACACCCTGTATATAAATTATGCACTTCAAATTAATCAGAACCTCAAACTTTCGAGACTCGGATTTATACAGACCCTACTATAGCTATAAACGAGCTGATGTTTGCATCACATGACTTCCTTTTACACCAATTTTATGTTATTTCCCCATTATTGGCAGTTTTAATGCAATTCAATAGTCCACTCTCTAAATATCACGCAACAGTGGCCAAATTGAAACCAGATTTTTAAAAAAAAATCACCAAGTTGGTGACAAAACTTGGTGAGCTAAACACTGGTGATATATTGCCAAGTGTTTGCCAATTTATAACACCACTTGAGTTTGACTGATTTCCCCCCAAAAAGGTGGAAAAGACCCCCTTTGGAACATTCAAATGCAACCCAAAGGGGAGGTGCCCAACTAGACCCCACTAGGAGTATACATACCAAATTTCTACTTTCAAGGACATACCGTTCTTGAGTTATGCAATGTACATACAGGCGTCACAAAAAAGCTTGTTGTAATTAACTCCTAAATTGTCAAAATGGATATTTTGGGCATCTATACATTCTTGGGTATAGATGCTTTACGGTCGGTCTTTTAACACTTGTGTGAAATAGAACTGTTTCTCATTGCATGAACAGATGTCAGCACTACACTGGATGTGACGTTGGTGTAATCGAAGTTAAACGCGAAGGCGGTGCTTTCCACCTGTCACATTTGAATTCATCCAATTCAAGAAAAACGATAGCGTTACTTGCCGTTTTGTTTTCCACGTGATAATGTATGTATCTGTGAAAATTTCAGTTAGCGTGCCGGCAAGAGACAAAGATGTCTTAGAGAAAGTATTCGGTATTCTTAGTTAGGAATGGCCGCCAGGCAAAAAGGAAAAGAAAAAAACGAAAATAGTTCTCAAAACAAATTATTTCAATGTTATTTTAATCAAGATACTTATTTGTGTGCAATTGATATGATGTGCAACACCGATCAATCTGGATAATAATCAGCACCATCAGTCTCCATTTTTATGGAGATTTCTGTTCAACTTGATGCATCTTAGTTTCTCATATCTGCAATAATAAAAACCAATTTATCTTTGATCTCACGATTGAAAATTAAATGCCATTATAGTAATAAATTTACAGTTTGCATTTTTCTAGTTTTCTGACATGAATCTTAACATTTGTACAAGTAAGGGATTAAACTCCCAATTAATATATTGATAATTTTCTTCAAGCAAATGTACTAACCTAATTTAATTAATTTTCACCAGCGATCCTTTTATAATATGCACATGTGGTCGGGTCCAAAAAAAAAAAAACATTCATTCGGGGATGAGCAAAATGGAAATCAAGGTCGATTTTTCAGTGAAAATTTTTTCGGGAATACAGAGCTTCCTATTTTGTAAAAGGCTAGAAAATTTTTTTCATTTCTCCTGATTATGCTTATTTACCATTGCTTTGTAATGACTATGTATGAAGGCATGTTATTAAACTAAAACATTCTGTAGTTTTAAGAAATCATCTTTTTTAAGAGAGATATTTTTTCATTGTTCTTATGTATTTTCAGAGTGGAAGATCAAGAGGATTTGCTTTTGTTTATTTTGAAGAAACAGATGATGCAAAAATGGTATATACTATCATTTAATATTCTATATTTATTAGTAATCTTACGCAGTTACTTTTCCCCCTAATTTGTTCTCTATTTCAATTTTTAGGCAAAAGAGCGTTGCAATGGCCAGGAAATAGATGGGCGAAAAATAAGAGTAGATTTTTCAATTACAAAAAGAGCTCATACTCCAACTCCTGGAATATACATGGGGAAACCCACATAGTAAGTTTTCTTTTGCTTATTTTTTCAGGGTTAGGTTTTAGACTGTCCAAAACTGGTTCAGGACAGGTGGTTTTTACGGTCCAAATCTGTCCGAAAGTGTTTTAAACTGTCCAAAAGTATGCTTAGCTAAAGGAATCTGAGCAAATCAGTTTGTATTTACTCCAATATTCTTAATGCATAAATTTAAAAAAAAGTTTTAATTAACGAGAAGGGTAACAGCACCAGTACCAGTAACGGACAGGCATAAGTTTGGATTTAAATAAGAATGATAGGCAGGTAAAACTGACGTTGCTGTGACCCATGAATACGATGCAACTATCTAGTGTTATCAGAATGAATTTAATGAGCCAGTTCGTATTTACGTGGCAGTAGTGGAAGGTTATGAACAGCTACCACGAGGTCTGTCAGTGTTTCATGTTCATTTGAATTTAATAAAGTTTTAGATCTAAAAATAAAGAAATTTTCCAAATTTTGAAGAGAAGGGGAATTTTTTTTATCCATTACTCATCCTTTCCTTATCCTATCTGTTACTGGTTATCTGTTTTCGGTGTCTGTCACTGCGGTTCGGCCCCTTTTTTGGAATTGAGCAGAGAAAAATAGAATAAACTAATTCAGAGAAACTAGAAGCAGTCAAACGGTATATGAGTTGTAGCTGCATGAGAGGAAAATAGTTTTAAAAATCTAAATACATTAAAAGGCTCAGAAAATTGAATTAACCTGAGAGCAATGTCTGTTACTGGTGCCGTTACCCTATACGATAATACTTATCTCCAAAATGTTCGTTTAAAAATATTTAACTCAAAAAAAAAAAAAAAAAAAAAATTAACAACTATTACATAAAAACTTTCTTATATAACAGCTAGTTGTGTCTTTAAAAGACATTCACAACACTGCCAAGACGATGAATTTCAGTTCCATTTATAATACAAAGGAATTTTATTAAATAGGTAATATTTAGGTGCAAAGAAAAAGCTTTAATTTCTCTGCATCTAAGTTTTACATGATGTTTTAACAAAAACTCTCTTTTAAATCATAGATTAAAGAACAATAAATTGATGATTAGGTATACATTTATTTTAAAACTAGTGCAATTTTTTTTTAAATTCATATTTTAAAAATAATATATTATGTAATTACAATAAACAAATTAGAGAAGCTTGATAATTTTTAGAAACAATTTATTATTATGGTATTTTTCTAAAGTAGTTTGGTGGTAATTTAGTTTTAGATCTTAAAATGGCACCATAGTCAAGAAGAAAATCTTCATAAAGCTGTAAAAGACTCAAATATATATATATTTTTCCATCAGTTCAAAAATTGTCATTTATTACATTCCAAATTAATTATTGCACTATATTTTAAACACTTTCATTTTTACATTTGCCTAAATATCAAAAAATTTGTTTACTTTTATGAAAAAATAATAATAATCATTATTATTTTTACATGCGTACAAATTGAATTTTTTTAATGAAGAATTCCACTTCTAGGTAACTAGATTAGAATCAGCTGCATGAATTATATATTTATACTGGAGTGTTAACATTGAATAAATATTCAATGTAAAACATAACTTTGACATTTGATTCTGTTTTTGGTATTTTCTCACAAAATAGTTTCTCTCAAAATGTAGTTTTGGATAGGGCGGTAAAAACCACAGTATTTACTGTGGCTTTTACTGTAGTGTCAAAAACCTTGCCAACCCTGGCTCCTGATAGTGCTTGTTAGGCATGTACATAATACTTTTTTCATTTAGTGTTTGTTTTATCTTAAAAGCAGTAACGTTATTTAAACTCAACAGGAAGGTGATCTTTTTTACTTTCTTCTATATCTAATATATAGAAGAAAGTATTGGATTTGTGTGAATTTTGACAGATTCAAATGTTTTGAGGTGTGTTGAGTCCATTTCGACCATTTTTGGAAAATGTCTGTATGTGTGTGACCAATTTTTTGTGGCTGTTCTACAGCAAAAACTACTCAATGAAATTGAACGAAATTTGGTACACATGTAAGTCCCTATATGAACTTGTGCTCATTGGTTTTTGGTGTGTATTCCTCCAAGGGAGGTTGGAGCAATGGAATGTTTTTTGTCATCAATTGTGACTGCTACATCTCCTCAAAAAATAATAAACGGAATCAAACAAAAATGTATCGACAAAAACCCTTAGCAGTTATAAGAGCCGATTCTATTTTGGTGTCAATAGCTGAAAAGGGGGTCTTGCAATAAAACGTTCTTTCTTTATTATAGCAACCGCCATATCTCAAGAAGTAAAGCTATGTTTTGGAAGAAATGTGTACCTAAATGAAAACAGGTGTTGGTTCAATTTTGGCGCCAATCACTCCAAGAGGGACTGATTTTTTCATTTTTTTTTTGTGCGAATAAAAATAGCATTATTAATGCAACAATAAGAAAGATAAATCGTAATAGACTGTCGTCGGCGTATTTCGCGTTATTTAAATTATTGGAAATGACCTGAAATATTATTTTTAAATGATTTAAAATTTTAAACTGTTGTCATCTTTTGTTTGTTAACTAGTAAAATATTTGTAATTGATTCAAGCAAGGCTTTTATAATTTTTGCTTTTGCGTTAATTCGGAAATTGGGACGGTCGTCAAGTGTTTGTGTGCATAATTTTATTTTTGCAGGGAATATTGCTTTTTCATCAAGCATGGGGAGGGATCAGAATTCATAAGAAAGAAATAGAAAAAAGTTTCGTGATGGCCGCAACATACTAGTTTATTGTATGAAAAACACCGCCAGCTCAGTCAATTCCAGCCGATGACTGCAGATTTTTTCATGTATTTCTGCCTTAGCCCTGACTATAGGGCAGTAACTTACTGAACATAGTTTATTGTAGTTTGTCTTAGCAGCATTTGTTTTAACAGTGTTCGAATGAAAGGTTTGACTGTATTTAAATCCATTGAATGCAGTGGAAAGCTGTAAGTGGTGTTTACAGAAGGAGTGTTCGTACGCTCCTTCAAAACTCCTCTAATACTCCTTCATTCAGTAAATTTTTTTGAAGGGCCCTTCAAACTCCTTCATTTTTAGTTTTAACTTCTTCAAAACTACTTTGTTTTTAGTTCAAGACTACATAATTTTCCTCTACGATAGTGACGTAAAATAATTCGACACAAGGGTAATGGTATAAGGACAATTTTGATGCAGTAATTTCGTGTGTATATATATATATATATATATTTTTCAAAGATGTGATTTACAAATTGAGCATAGAAGTTGTAAAAATTAAAGGTGAAAATATTAGATGACTAAGACATTTCAGAAGTTAAGTAAAACATGCTTAAATAGTGCAAGGCTATTTCCGCAAGTATTATGATTGTTGCTTTTCCCTCCACCATATTCTCAGCAGCAAAAGCCAGTTTGTCTAATTATTATTTAAATATTTAAAAATACATAAGTTGATGTACTATATAAAGTGATTGTGTTAAAAAAAAAACAATTGTTTAGTAAATCGTTGTAATGATATTGTAAAAAGGGTCATCCACAAGAGCAGACGTGTGATTTTTCTGTGTTTTAACGGAATTTCGCATCTTCGGTAATTTTGAAAAGCAAAACTTTCATTTTGGTGAAAATCCGTTATTTTATATTTTTTTTTCCCGTCAAAAAAATACTTTCCGTGCATGCAGCTACGTAACCAACGGGTGCAGCATTTTCCTGCGCTGTGATTTGTTTAACTTGATTCCAATCTGTAAAGTGATGCTTAATGCGCATGAGCCCATTCTCTACTTAACGAATGGGCAGCTTGAGTAGTTAGAGCATCTGCATAATCCCAAGCTGTAATTGATCAAATGCAAATACTATCTTTTGAATTAAGTGGGGAAAGAGATCCTTTCGAGAAAAGGTAAAAAAAAAAAAAAAAAATTCAGTTGTGCATTGAACATACTCTTGCAGCAATTTTGAACTTGATTGCCTAATTTTTTTGAATTTCTTGCCAATAGGAACCTTTATTTGATAAAAGATTTTTTTTTTTTTTTAAATTTCAACAGTGTTGGATGGATTCCAATCCTATGCTCCAGAAGTGGATGATGACACATGGAACGTAATACTTATGAATTGTAATTTGTATGGCTTGCAAATAAGATTTTATTTACAGATTTTTACTATCAATGTTTACTTACCAGCTCTATTTTATTAACTATAGTTGAACTTTTTTTAAAAATCAGTTTTTTTTTTAAAATTCTGTTTTTTAATTGAAAAAAATCCATTTGATTTTCATCTTATGTAAGATGAGTTTATTTTCCCCTATTTTTCTGTCATCTTTACTAAATTTGATTTGAAAAATATGTATCAATATTTAAAAAAAATTTACCTCGGTGCAGTAATGCCTGAAATTTTCCAATAGTTTTAAGAAGGGTATAGATTAGCTTTGTTAATAATCTTTTCAGTGATTATTAGTGTATCAAATTAATATAGTAAAATCCCTCTAATGCGGACACTAACGGTACAATTTTTTTTGTCCGCAATAAAGAGGTGTCCGCAAGACAGGGATTTAATAATGATATTTGCATTGGAACTGGGGAATTAAAAATTGTCCGCATAAGAGGGGTGTCCGTTAGGAGGGGTTTTACTGTAACTAACTTTCCTAAGCTCTTTTTATTGTTTTGAAAAAATTAATACACCCTGGTATTATCCACTCTGGTTATATCAGTTACTTTATTTGATTTATGAAAGTATGTCATGACGTTGTGGTATTTCAGTATTTTTTTCCTCAGTGTGTCACATGTCTGATAAGTGATGTCATGTCTTGAGGGGGAGACGAGTTCATGAAATAGTGACAAGGGGAAGAGAGAGGGTGACAAAGTGACATCATTTATTGTAACAATATATTTGTAAAAAACATGACATGAAATGAGAAGTTAGATTAAGTGTGACACTTTGTGACAAAGGAGAAGGGGTTCAAATATGACGGGGGGAAATGAGACTTCATTTAAGGATAGCCCATTAGTACTCTTTCAAAATCTCATTTTACTCCTTCAAAACTCCTTCATTTTATTTCTGAAATTGAGTACAAACCCAGCCCTTGTATTTATCACCTTTGCCCTGGGAAAATAGAATTTGTTCTGCTCGAAATTTGCTGTTGTGGAACAGATCTTCTGTTGAGTCTCCCCCCCCCCCCCCCAATACTCTTGGCAATTTCCATACTGAAATACAGAAGTCGTGGATTTTAGAACTCTGAATGTAGCAGATAACCTGCATTCAAACAACCAGTAATAAAAATAAACAGAAGAAAAAGCAGTTCCTCTTGACTAATCAAGTGATAAAAACTGATAACCTTTTAAACCATCCTCTGGAGTTAAACAATTCCTCTAATTAGTGGAATTCTGTGATTTGCCGACATCTCCAAATCACGGTATCTACTATTTTTCAACGGAGGTAAAGTTAGTCTAAAATTTTAATTTTGTTTTGTGTTTCACTTCTTTCCTGTAAATATGTTATTTGAAATTAATATTAAAATTATTTATTTCAGTCCCAAATTTGCTGGCCATAGAGATGGAGGAGGAAGTTACAGAGGTCATTCACCCTCACCATATTATAGCAGCAAGCATAGATACTCTAGATCAAGATCTCGCTCCTATTCTCCCCGTAAGTACGGGTACTACTGATGGACTTAGGGAGAGAACTGACATGCATTATCTCATAAACATATTTAGATTAGATGTCAGGCTAATGGCCATTTGATAATGTACTTTTCATTTAACTAGCATTGTTGTATTCACTGTGATTGTTCCATTTTACTTTTTTTTCCAGTTTAATAGTGTGTACATATATGCAAATTCATTCAGATAAACTCATTTTAAAATGTATTATGCTATAGTCCATGCAATTTAAATTTGTATTTTTGTTTCATTGCATAATGTTGGTGTAGGAACTTGTTTATTTTTTATTGTTATTTGTGTAATGAACAAGATTTATCTTTCACTTGACTAAATAAAGTTGTGAGTTGATATTGATCTTTGTTTTTGTTTTGAATTTCTAAGGGCACTGGATTAAAGAAGAAATATGAAGAGTAATTTTCTTCATAATGAAGAATTTCAAAATTGCTATGAAGCAGAAAATTCAGGTTTTAAGATTTTGCACAATCGAAAACTGAAGTAAAATAGAGAAGCTTTAATTTTTTGAAAGAAAATTTGAATGGGAAAGAAATGGCATTTGGGTAGTTTGAGAAGTTGAAAAGGAAGACTTGAAAAAAAGAATGAAGTTTTTTTGAAGTTGAAGACAGAAGTATTATGAAGGTCTGAATGAAATGAAAACTCTTTGATGTTTGCTTCACTCAGTAACCAAACATCAAGTGAGCATTTTCAACCTTTTTTTTTGTTCCCTAACTTTTTTCCAAAATCGTTAGATTTATGTTATTATAGAAAGGGTTTTCGATTTCACTAATTATTCTCTAAGCATTCAAAAATTAACCATTAAACTGATAGGATACTTTTCTTTTGGTGGTTTAATATTGATTTCTAAAAATTTCTAATACACCTTCTTTTCCCCATAATTATCTTTTTTTTTTAAATAGTATCTTTAAAAAAGAATTTAATTATTTTTAAAAGAATCTTAAAAGAATTTAAGATTTTTCTAGTTGGTGTGGTCTTTCTTTCCAAATTCTTTTTCTTCTACTTTCTTATCTATACTTTCTATTAGATAATCTTAAGATTTTTTTAGAATGCAGTAGATGTGTGTTTCAAAGTTTTGTTTGACTTAAGTTTGCTTAAATTGTGTACTTAATTGTGAGGTAAGTATAGCACTTCTAACAAGATTTTTTAAAAAAAGATAAAAACCATAATTTTTTTTTTTAATTTTATCATTTGTACTGGTATTTTTTGTGTGGTAAAGTAGTGTCCCCCTTTTTTTACGGCATATACTCTTAAAGAAACAGAACTTCAGATATCTTCTTGGTCTTTAGCATTTCTAGAATCTTCAAACTTTAGGCAGCTCAGTATATGAAACAGTGCATAAAATTGAAAATTTTATTACTATTGTAAAATCAAAAATAGATGGAAAAAAATCGAATACCTATCCCTCCCTCAAACTAAATATTGTTAGGAAGGATGCAGTTAGAGGTGGCAAACTGTTTTCAAATACAAGTACTAAAATTTCATATTTTTAATCCTTTAAATATTCATTACATTTTATGATTCTATGCTTATTTTTTAACTCGTAATGTGTTACACTAGGTTTTCAGATTAGTTGTCAAATTCACCCATTTTGGCTGTTTGTTATGCTTTTACACATCAGCCCCAATTTTTTACACATTACAAAATCCGTTTCAATATAACTCGTTATTTTTTTTACAATGTGATTTTACCACTTGGACATAAATTAGTTATGTGTCTAACATTATTTTAATCTATTCTAAGATAAAAAAATATATATATATATATATATATAGATTTATAGTGGTGTTTACTAGGTAGCAAAATATTTAATTTTTAAACTAATTATTTCACGTTAATCACTAGTCATTGTTTTAATAATTATTTTTAAGATATAGTATTAGCTCAATTTGTTACATTTTGCTTTAATTTTTATTTTTAGAAACATGTGTAAATGCATAGATCAGATGGCTGCACTTTTATATTTACAGAACATTGCGATTCTTGCGGAAAATGTTTCTTATGGAGGAATTGTTTCCCGTGAGTTAAGGAAAGTTATGGTTTTCCAATTTCTAAATGTAGCAGATACACTGCAAGATGTATAATAAAATCCTGAATTGGCTCTTTATCTTTTCCGACATTGAAAAAGGAATTCCTTGTAATCTCAAAACAAATGTCTGCGATTAATTTGCATTCAAACGTTGTTTAATCATATTTTATATTTCAGCCACTTTTTTTTTTTAAATTTATTTTTTATTGAAAATTATGTTTAATGAGTGGAATAGTCCTTAATGTTCTAAATTTTGTCCACAGGGATGAGTTTTTTCAGGATTTTGCTGGAATTCCTCCTTTTTGTGTTTCTTTTGAAAAATGTTCCTCGTCTCCTTTTTCAAGTCTCCTAGCAATCCTATATTTCTTACAAACCTGGAGAGGAAAAATCCCCTCTTTTCCTATAGTCCCTCCTCCTCCCCTATTTCAGCAACCACAATTTATACCATAACATACCTGCCAACCCTTCCGGATTTCCCGGAAGTTTTACGGATTTTTATGTCCTTTTCCGTTTTTCCGGTTATGAGCAAAATCTTCCGGATTTTTCACGTTTTGTAGGAAAACTAATTATCTCGCCAATTTTGGCGCTAACGATACTTTTGTGGAACGCGGCACCGTGTTTTAGGCCAAGTAGCCAAGGAAAGGTTGCCGTAAGAGAATGGCACGAGAAGAAGCGAGGCAAGATTATGTCATCACTGAGTGATACAGCGCATGACTTCATCGGGATCCAATCAAAGCAAGCGTCGCGGCGGGCAACTAGGGGCACAATTTCGGCGCCAATTATCTTCTCATTCTCTCAATTCGAGCTGTTTTTGCTTCGTTCTTTTTTTAAGATGAGTAACAAATGTTATTTCCAAACTTTTAAAGAAAGCAATAAAAGTAATATTTACTAAACGAAAGTAATTTCAATTGATATGAAATTCATAACTAATATATTGTTAAATGTAAAGAGGGTAGGTGTCCTGTTTGATTTTATTTTGTGTTAAAATCTTGTGGATAAAAACAAAAAAATCTTCCGGATTTTTTTTCTCGGAGGTTGGCAGGTATGCCATAAACATGCCAGAGTACTCCGCAAGAAATAGCATGCCTTGCTTGAGATTTCAATCCTTTTGAATTCCGCAAATATTTTAGTTGGAAGGTGTTTTATTTAATACCTAAAATCGGCCTTATTTAAAAAAAAAAAAAAAATGTTAAAACTATTTTAGTTGTTTCATACCGTGTAAAATTAAACAAAGGGAAAGTATAGCGAATTTGATCAGGCTTGGGTTCAAAGAAACTTAGCATGTTAAATCTTTTTATGTATTAAAAAAAAAAAAAAAAACATTTTTATGTTGAACTTCAAACTTTTTTTTGAAGTGAATTTTCAGATTTTCAAAAATAGGGCCTAAATTTTTTTTTAGAGCTGTGTGAGTCCTGAGTTAGTGTCAAAATTACCATTGTTGAAATTTTAATCTAGTTTTCCAAAAGTATATTTTACTGTGCATCTGTATCAATGAATGCTCTTTTTGCAAAAAGTTGATATTTAGGAATATTAAAATATTACACCTGATATATAATGTATGATCTGTATATAATTACAAATTTTCTTTTCAGGAATTATGAAAAAAATTTATTTTTTTAAATAAGAATACAGAACATATTTTCAGTGTTCACTTATTTTAAACTTTCTCTTAGCTTATCATTTGTTTTCGTGTAGGAATAAATTTTCCCTAGAACAGCAGCTAAAGGTAAAGCAGTTAATCTTAAAAATCATGTTAAAATGGAAGAAACTGAAGCAGGATGGCAGCAAAACCGGAAAATCGTAGTATCCGAAAGTTTTGTTGTGAATTGTATGGATAATTATAAATGCGTCAATATGATTTCAGAGGCTTCATAGTTGAAAAAAATAGCTCTCAAAAAGCAAACTTAACCATCACATGAATATAGTATTTTTAATATCTATTTTTCTGTAATTCTGTACAATATTTTTCGTTAGTTGGTAAAATTGTTGATGCTCATATTATAAGAATAAATTAAGGTTTGTGCATCTATTCTATTTTAATAAAATGTGGTAACCTATGATAACCCATTAAGTTAACTTCTGTGTGCCTGTGCATAAAATTGGAGGAGGGAGGGACACTTTTTGTATGAAGAAAATGGTGCAGGTGTATAAAGTTTGGAAACCATTGTTCAAAAGTAAAACTTTTAATCATAGCATAGCAACTGTCATCTACTCCAATTCGATTTCAACTGAAATGTTCACTATCTTAAATATTTAAATTTTTATTATCAGCCCCCCCCCCCCTCTTCAGCTTCCTATTTCCTATCTGAATAAAATGCTTTCGATTGCTAAATTATGCATAATTTATTCAGATGTGCTTAACCAGGCTTGCCAGATTTCTGAAATGTTAAACAGGGACACTGGAATCCCCCCTCCCCTCTGCGTAGTGAGTACTCAAAAGAGCACACTCCAGGCTGGTTTTCAAGAGTGTTCCATATGGTAAGGGTAGTTCATTCTGAATGCTGTGAAGAAATGACCCTAACCAGGGGTAATAATGACACAAACAGATAAATTTACACATTTTATTTCCTACACGTTAATATTTATTTGTTATTTAGTAAGAAGTATGAGAAATAAAAATTTTAACAATATTTACATGCAGTTTTCATTGGTTAGGGCTGTTTAGGAAGTGTTTTGGTTTTAATCTAGTTGTAAAAAACCCCAGAAGTTGATCCGATATTGATTTTTCAAGTAAATGTTACAAACGACTAATTACCCTCAATAATTCTTCTTAGTTGATTAGACGTTTTTGGTTTTCTATAACCATAATTTATCTTTTACACTGGGACGTGAAGTAAACTAGCCAGGACACCAGGATTTTGTCTGAAAACCAACGTCTTGGCAAACCAATGCTTTGTCGTCCGCCAAAGTGCTAAAAATGCTGTAATGAGTGTTCTACATAATTTTAATAACTTGCGCATCTTTTTTTTAAAAATTATTGCGTTTATTAAATTTGACACATTATTCAAATACGTAATTTGCAGTGGGACAGTACCTGCAGAAATGACTTTTTAAAATATTTGAAGAAACTAGTTTTGGATTCAGTACTAACTAACAATTGGGAAATTTGACTGTTCTTTCAGCAGAAATTTTACAACAAGCTTTTACAACAGAACTTAAATTCAATCGACAAAAGAAATGAAACATTTACAGTTGCTGCCCTTCACCTGCTCACGGCAGTAATGTTCTAATTTTGAACGACGTTGTATTTTCTCTAAGTCTTTAAAAATCCTGGAAATGAAGATTTTCTGAAGCTAATCTGTAAAAAAGTAATTTATGAGGGGTTTTTTTGTGATTTCTCTCTCCTAACTTTTATCAGGGGAAAACGTGTCGTTTTTAATTAGAAAATTCAACTATGTAAAAACTTATACGAAGGTCCAAAAAGTTATGCTGCAAATGTAAAATGACCTGCTTATTTGTTCAAAAAATTTTTTAATTTCGACTCTTCAATTATCTAGTAAGTTAAAATAGGTAAGTATGAACTTGACTTTTCATGAAAAGAATTCCTTTCTGCTTCGTTTCAGAAAGAGGAAATTGCTTTACCAACAGAAGAAATTGAAATTGAGTTATTTGTAGTTAATAAAGTATTTTTTTCTATTTCAAAGCCTTGTGTTCTCCATTAATTTTCAGTAATCCTAATGCTCAAAAAAACATCTTGAGACTTTTTTAAAACTCGTGATGAAGATTTGTTCACATCGCAGATTGTTCAATTGACGCAAGCGGATAAAATAACTTGATTCACATCTCAAGTCCAGAAAACTAACTTTCGAAACGAAGCAAACCTTACTTGTAGATTAAGACACAGTTACGAAAAAATGACCATTTACCACAGCTTTCTTCAATTTAATCATATTCAATAATTTTTCTGACATAGCTACTGTATTTACTGTCAAATTATTGTAGTGCAGTTCAATTTCAATCAAATTGAGACTCAATTACTGTAAAATTGTTATTGTCTGCGGCTTTTCGCACTTAGGAAGAAAAATAAATAATCGGGCGATAATTAACTGAATGTAGATATATGCACCCATTTTAACTTGACAAGTGCCGAAATCTCATTTTAAACTTCTTTTTACACCCTCTTTTTCCAATGACATTAAACCTTCTAGGGTCAACAAAAGCAGACTGAATTCTGTTTTTTGGATGTAGTCGATACTTATTACGTTCGTAAACGAGTCACTGGACCAATCTTGAAAAAAAAAAATTCTTATTACTCCTCCCCATAGGCGGCTCGTACTTTTCAGAATTGTAAATAGATTGAAAAATGATTTTCTACTCTATGAATTGATTTATTTCACTACAATAAAAGCTAAACATTCCTAATAAATGAGCTTAGCTTGCATTATTTCCTAAGCATGTATCTTTGAAATGAAGGGGGATATTTAGCGGTAGCGATCTGTTCTGAATTTGAGGTCACATTCAGGATTTTTTAGAAATCATTAACGTTAAAATTCGAATTTGTAGCCCTATTTTACAAAAAAAAAAAAAAAAAGCTTTTAACTGCCCCGCCTCATAACCTCTCAAGATTTTTTTTTTCGTGCCGCAGTCGCTTGTGCGTGTTTAGTGCAATCCTATATTAGCTTTAACGTATATTTTTTACAGGATGCGGCAAAAAAAATGGCAACCTTTTTGTAAGCGTTCTTACGGGAACATGCCTGCAGTGCTCCCTATAGTTTATTGGAGTTGCGAATTAAATGTTTAAATATAAAACCCATTGTTACAAATTGTGTTGCCTTGCAACAGTAACGTTAAAATCAATCGTAATGAAAATTTTAAATCAAGGCTTCTCTGAAGCAAGCATAAATCCTAGAGAGGAACAAGGATTAAATTTTAGTGTCAACTGCTTAAAGTTTTAGACACGTATAGAGGTTTTTCCCTTTATTACGGAGCATTTATATGAAAAAATTAGCTTTTGCCCGCAAGTATTATTAATTAGGTATAGGTTTTCCGGCTTTACTTTTGTTTAGCGTGTGTAAAAAATAGGGCTCACAAAACTTCCTTGTACATAATATTAATTAATCTGTCATTAGGCGCTAAAACTATCAAGCTACTGGGTGAACTTACTCGTAAGCAAGCAACATAAAACTGTCTATGACGAGAGAAGCTATGTTCTCTCAAGTCAATACCCGCAAATTTGAGGGTTTGCCCCTGAGACTTGTTTATTGTCATGGCAAAGCAGACTTTTAGGGGGAAACTGTAATCGTTTAAATTCGAACGGGATATCATTCCAGGGTTCGTACGGATCATGGAAAAAAAATGACAGAAATTCGGACCTGGAAAAGTCATGGAAAATTAAAATTTTCATTGAAAGTCATGGAAATTTATTTCACGTCATGGAAAAATGTCTTGGACAAAGAGAAAGGAACAGTAGCTAAAGGAGCATTAGAAATCTTGAGTGATTTAACAGTATAGCACATAAGAGCTATTAAAAGTGGAAAATTGAACGATTCAAAAATCAAATCTGAATTTTGAAATCTCATTGCATCCACTTGTGTCGCAGCCGCTTGCCATTTTTTGCGATGTGATTTTACTGCCTGGACATCCCTTATTTTGAATTTTCTGTTATTTTCAACACTTCTTATGTTTCATATTTTGTAGCAGCAAAATTTCACGTTCTTAGTTTTGCCACGCCCACTCAAAAAAAAAAAAGCAATTCAGTTGCATGCGAGTTCGATTGCATCACTCGTAAGGACTTTATTATTAAATTTATCAGAGTTTATCTTAATTTGTTGAATGTTTTAGAAAATAAAAATCTTAAGTCAGGCGATAGAATACAGAAAAAAGAGGAATTCTAATACTCTAAAACAGTACTGCCCAACATACGGCAAGCAAAACTAATCCATGCGACCCACAGCTACGTTCAATGTCGGGAATTAAACGTGTTCTGGAATTTATGAACCTATTAATTTATATACAATTGAAAATATGCAAATTTGTAAACAAAACAAATATACTTTTGAATAAGAAGATTGATTCATTACTAAATGGTTTTTTCAAGAAAGATCTGGTTTAGAAACATAAAGAACTAAACTATGTTGCTTTACTTTAAAGAACCAAAATACTGTCAAGTTACATGGATGATTTAAGGCACTGTTGCACTTAAAGCAACTTTTGAAGCAAATTTATTGAAACTTAGTGATGACTCATTCAACCTTTGTCCCCTTCTATATCATTCTGCCTGTTTTTTAAAAAATATCAGACATTTAAGCATCATCATATTCGCTTCACTGCATTTTTACTTTACTTAAATTTATATGATGAAGATAAATAAGAACAGTTTCGTTTTTTAAGTGTGCATTTACATTTTTTCCATTACGAGTAAGTGCTTCAATGAGGCTGTGGCATTCATATAGACCTTTTGCTAATACTCATTTCCAAATATTACCAAAATTGAGATTAAATGGTGCTATTCTCTTCGTATAACGAAGTCATGAAAAAGTCATGGAATTTTTCGATCCAAATAGAGTATGAACCCTGCATTCGGTATTAATGGGATTCGTGGTATAAATACTGCTCGTTTTCCTAAACCGAGACTTAGCGCCAATTTGCGCATGCGTCAGGTCTGCTGTGATTTATCAAAATTGGGAGGGAAACCCGGAAGTAAAAGGTGCAAAATAACGTGTTGAAAAACAGCAACTGCGAGCGGTGAGTGCCCATCCTCAACCTATCGCCCCTTTTTGAAATGGAATCTGTCCTGAGTGGTAGTCTTCGCTTTCGAGAACGGACAAAACAGTTTTCCCTTTCGCACACCCAGTTAATACAATGGCTTCCACTATATTGCGATGTAACGCTTTCACTTGCAGTCTCGTACCGTTACAAAGTTTTGGTGGTTTTAAATTTCGCAACAGCATAATTGGAGTGCCCACACGCAGAATAAGCTTATGATAAGGCAAACCTGGCGGTTTCAATGAATTTAAAAATTCTACAGGGTAATTAATAGCGTCATCTGTATTAACCACAATATCAATCAAAGTATAGACCTTTTCCTCGCCCTCAATCGACATGAGCAGGATATCGTTGATAGTTGCTGCTCGATCGTTCTTTGGAGTGAGTATGGCACGCTCACATAACCATTGAATAGGCCTGTCATGTATATAAATACTGTCTGGATAAACTTTAGACAGTAATTCTTGAAACGTAGTAACTAAGCACTCAAACTTAAACGGGAATATTAATTCTGCTGCTATTAACTCACTAAGTCCGCCATAAGTAGCATTTTTCATCATATCAGCAAAATATTCGTCAGGTATTTAAGTAGTTATCACCATTCCTGTCGTAGGTCATAATTGAAAACTTGCTCCAGTCATTAACCACATATCTGACAATTTCTGAACGCACCTCCATCGCTCTATCTTGTGTTCCGTACATTAAATAAGAGAAAACACGAAACAAACATGCACCGTCACCAACAATAGGGACGACAGTACATTCTTCAACTTCTCCATTAACGTTCAGATTTTCTTTAGCCATTTTTAAAAAGTCGAACAGTCAAAACCTATACTTAAACCAAACGAAAACAAAACAAATTGAGAAGATTTCGATAATTGGGAATCTGGCGATCTCTCTTCATTGGCGTCAATTTTTGGCTCCAGCTCCTGATCGAGAGGTATTTTTCTTTGTGAAGCTAAACAAAGATACCGGAAACATCTATTGACATAGGGTTACTATAAATCAACAGGGTTACCTAAATAAAGTTATTTACACCAAAAAAGGAGACGACCGCGCCAGATTCCCAATTATCGAAATGTCCCTAACAAATGCCAAATACAGAGTCTATAACCAAAACAACTAAACCGAAACAAAGCAAATGCAATCCAAAATATGCCTGAAAACTTTTAACGAGTTAAAATTTTATCTGTTGCCATTTTCAATTCGCTGATAAATAAAACTTGAGTAACTAATTCAAGCAAGGCTTTCACTTTGATTTTCGTTTTGCCCTTTGACTCTGTTTTTGCATGAGTGCTTCGGTAAACAAACTTTTATCCCCTTGGGGGTAGAATTTATCAAAATTCTTTCTTAGCGGATGACTATGTCATAACATCTACCTGCATGCCAAATTTCAGCCCGATCCGTCCAGTGGTTTGGGCTGTGCGTTGATAGATCACTATGTCAGTCAGTCAGTCACCTTTGAGTTTTATATACAGTGGCTCCCAAAAGTCTTCGTACACCTACGACTTTCAACGAAATAGACCTCAATTCATTGATTAGAATTAATATTTCGGAACAGGTATTTAATTATAAGATCTATGATCAATTTTTAACAAAACTACATGAAAAGTTTTTAAAAAATATTAAAACTTAATTTTTTAAAAATCAAAAACTAAAAAGTGTCGGAAATTTTATTTCACAAAAATCTTCGTACACTTTATAAAATGTCTATATATTATTGAATAATCTAACTTTTGATTAAGTTATTAACTAGTAGAATATCATACAGTATTAATAACATCTTTTAAACATCTGGCAATAGATTTCATTCTTTTTCTTTCTTTTTTTTTGCGTAATTTCTGAGTAAGTGTTCAGCCACACTTCGAGTCTTACTGTTTCTAGCTCTATTTTCGCTTAAATGCCCTATTTTCGTAATCTAGCCTCCAGATATCTCTAAATACGTTACATTCAGTTAAAATCTGGAGATTGAGAGGGTATTTTCTAAACTTTAGGACAATTTTCGAGGCACTAGACGCAAACGTTGAAAACCGTGTGCTTCTTATCGTTATCTTGATAAAAAAAACAAAGTTGTTTCCAATAACCAAATTTTTGGCTAAGAGTTTAAAATTGGTTTTTAAAACATTTAAAGGAACAACATGATTCATTATTTCATCAAAAAATTACAAACTACCAAGTCCTGATGGTAATATGCACCCTCACACTAGAACACCTCCAACGTCCTGATTAACTGATCCAAATAAGTTCTTAAGATTAAGTTCTTAATTTTTTCTTCTCCATACAGTTATCCAACAATTTAACCAAAAATGTTAAATTAATTTTTATCTGTAAGTAAGACGTGATTCTAAAACGTTTTTAGCTTATTTATCATTGATTTCGCGACGAAAACAGTAAGCTTTCTGTTTTTCGCACGACCAAGAAAATTTCTGCTGGAAGAGGTTCCATTTAATCCAGCTAATCAGAGAACTTGGCGAACAATTTCAGGTGAAAATTAAACATAAAATGTTTCATTTAACTCTGCAGAAACTTTTACAGCACTCAAATGTGTATTTTTCATAAATATTTTAACTTTAAATCTCCGATCACGTTTTGTCAACTTTGCCGGTTGACCTTTTCTTACCTTGTTTCCGGTCCAATTTCTTTCTTTAAAGCATTTTATCAAGCACTTTACTATACAACCAAATAAATTAACTAATTTAGAGACATTTCAAACCAATTTACCACTACTGTGGGAAAAAAATTCAAATTTTGAATGGTGTTTGCAGTTTTTTACGAATACCAGTCATTTTACAGTAATAAGCACAATATTAAGGAATAAATAAACAAAAAATTAAAGCCAAATGACTTATAAGGGTCAACACAATGCAAAAATATTAATAAAACGGCATATGATAATTTTAATCATGAATTTATTCGAAAATATTCGAGTGTACGATGACTTTTGTGGCGTGTTATTTCTCTGTCTCTTCGTTTTCTGACCCATTTCAAAAAGAAGATCCGTCAATATTTTGAAAAAACCAATGGATTGTATTTAGAATGACATAGGAATGATGTGAAAAAATATTGGACTTCATATCCGAATTCAGTTTCGAGTTATTTTGGTTTTACTAAAAAATTTCAAAGTGTACGAACACTTTTGGGAGCCACTGTATTTAGATAAGTGAAGTTTCGTGATGATAAACGTTATTCTATTTCTGAAATACGTTTACAATAAAAAGAATAATATAACAGATTTTTTTTAAAAAATACTAAGCACTTTTCATAACGCACTCAAAAGGACAAAATAACCTTTCTGGTTCAGAAAGGACAATTTAAGCATTCCTGTAGTTTTCGAAAATTCCAAGAAAATGAAACCTCAAACGAAGAAAAGCACGAATCTAGTCATTTCAAATCTAACTTTCCCAATAAGAAAAATATGCATGTTTCAACACTCAAAGTTATGACTGAAAACTAGATAATGGTCAGAAATTCTCTTCATGACTTGAGTCGCACCTTTCTTTGAATGTGGTGTCATTTTCTTGGAATTTTAGAAAACTTAAAATTGGCCTTTCTGACCCATAAAAGTTATTTTGTCCTTTTGAGTGCATTATGAAAAGTGCTTAGTATTTTTAAAATAAATTTTATTTCACCATAGATAGCTACATTATCAGGGAGTAACTTAGGCTATAATTTATTCCTAAAAAATTTACTTTAAAAAATATTATGATGGAAAACAGTAAATGCCATGTAATTTCCCCATTAAAAGATTAAATATAAAACCCATTGTTACGAAAACTCGTTGCCTTACAAGAGCAATATTTAAAAAAATCGTAATGAAAATTTTGAATCAAGGCTTCTCCGGAGCAAACATGAGTTAAAAGTCATTTAAGAATTTGGGAACTCTACTTTTTGCACACTTAGGGAAACATAGTCAGTGGCGTAGCGAGAAAAAATCCTTGGGGGGGGGGGGGGTAATTTTTTCTGAAGTTTAAAGTAAAGCTATGCCCTCAAGTTTATACACACACACACACACACTATATATATATATATATATATATATATATATATATATACACACACATACATACATACAGTGAAGCGCCGTTTATACGTTTTTGAAGGGACTGTGGGACTGTATGAAAAAAGTATAATTGGTATAGGTTACTGAGTATTAGACTATGCAGGGACCGATTTGAAAAACATATAATTGATAAAAACGGTGCTTCACTGTATATATATATATATATATATATATATATATATATATATATATATATATATATATATATATATATATATAAAATTTTTGGGGCTCATGGGGGGGGGGGGTTCTAACCCTCCTATCCCCCCATGGCTACGCCACTGAACATAGTATAGAGAGCTTTTTGATCAATTGCGATTGCTAATTGTTTTCATTTGACCGTCCGCGATGTTGTGGTTCCTTTTTCAACCCCACCGTCCTCTTCAAGCGCGACTCCTCTGGTCCTGAGCACTGTCTCCCGGTAGCCGCTTCTTCTGGTCGGTGGCGTCTATTTCCCGGACACCTGCACGTTCATACATATACACACACGCACTTTTACACACATACACACGCCAACGTGCATACACACAGGTCTACGCACACACACAAGCCTGCACATACACAACTATACACACGTAATCGCCCAAGAGGAGGAGCAGGCTTGGAGGGACAGGAACCTTTTCTAGAAACAAGTGAGTGGGATAGTAATCGATGAGTAGGGAACATGTCGCAACTCGTGATTGCGAAAACATAATTTGAATTCAAATTTTCAGAATTCAAACTACTTTTGAAAATTTGAAAGATTTTTTTTCTTTTTTTGTGTGTGTACTATTTAATTAAATAAAGCGCGCGGTTTTTTTGTTTTTTTTTTGTGATCTTTGTTTTTGTTGGTTCATATTTTGGAAATTCTTCAAATTTTTATATGCTTCAATTCGTGCTTTCGTTTCTAAATGAATACTCGTTCGTTCTTTATACTTATTGCTATTTTACTTTTATGGGTAAGGAAGAAGCTTAATTTTTAATCACGTCAAAGCGGTGTGTTTTGAGTTCTTTCAGTTTAAACAGAAAACGAAGGAAAGTAGCGATTGTTTCTCACAATTATTACTGACCCGGGCAACGCCGGGTATTATTGCTAGTTTTTATACATTAATGGCTACTTCTGTATGTATGTATGCATGTCCGGGGTAATCTTCAAAATTACTGGACCGATTTTAACCATTTTTTCACCATAGATAGCTACATTATCAGGAAGCATCTTAGGCTATAATTTATTCCTGAAAAACTAAGTTTAAAAGCGTTATGATGGAAAACAGTAAATGCTATGTAATTTCCCCATTAAATGATTAAATATAAAACCCATTGTTACGAAAATTCATTGCCATACAACAGCAATATTAAAAGCAATCATAATGAAAATTTTGAATCAAGGCTTCTCTGGAACAAGCATGACATTTATTGCTTTCTTAGGAATTGTATCCTCATCTTTATACATAAAACTAGCAGTACCCGCACAGCGATGCCTGTGCTAAAAATTTAAAGGAAATCCGTTGAATTAAAGGAAAACAAATTACATCAAAATTACATTTGCAGTAGCTTTCAAATGTAAAAAACTCCATAATTCATCGCCAAATTAGCCAAGCGACTTTCTAATTCAAAAGAAAATCAATTAACATACACAATGAATCTTTATCTTTACTAATAATAAAGCGGAATGGACTGGATGTCTGTACAAAAATATCTGAAAAAGACGACCTCTACAGACGAATCTGAAAGATTATTCATTTTCCTAAGTGAGCAATTAAACACCGAATCTGACTACCTGAAATTCCACAAACTGTTTTAAAATCCTGAAACAAAGATTGAACGTAGAGAAAGTTCTCAAAAAAAAAATAAATAAATAAAAAAAAAAAAAAAATGGAGCTATTTGAGTTCACTTTAAACAGTTGTAATTTTTTAAAACCCAGCGAAAAAGAAACTTCAACTTCCCTCGCCGCTGCACATCGCACATGGTGAATGCCTTTGTCCGAATATCGGAGATTGGTCAACCTTCCAGCTAGCGTGCCACAAAGTTCTATGGTATCCGTGGATAGCTTTGGCTGACTAAAGCATTCCTTAGCCACTTTCCTTAAAATTTTACTGTTGCCTTCATTTCTTAAATGATATTTTATCATTCTCATCAGTGAATTTTTTTAACTATGTCTAATCGATTCTAAAGCTCAAAAAAGCGAAAGAGAAAAGCGTTATTGGAGCAACTCAATGAGAAAGCTTTCTTTTGCAGTGATGAACTTTGTCTTCCAAAATAAAAGTAATGAAATAGGGAAAAAAAATTTTGAAAAAATATTAAATGCTGAATAAATGCTGGATAGATATCCAACATTGAAGAAATTGCTGTAAGGATGTGAAAATTTTGGATCGGCATTGCGTTTTCAAAACTCGAAATCATAATCGAACTGTGACATTCTAAATTGCGTCGAGCATTGAGAATTCTGAACTTATATTTAAAACTGGAGTAAATTCTGGATCGATATTTGACTTTGAAAATTCTGGAACAATATATGAAGATTCCAGGAGTTTTATTTTCGTGATTCTACATTGTGAACGTGGCAGGAACTCTAAAAAAAATTCTGGGAAAAAGTGAGAATGTATCATGAGACAAACTTTCCGCGGCAATTCAAATTTCTACTGGAAATCTGCATTCCTTTTCACAGTGCTCTATAACACCTAATCTTATTGACAATAATCTAGTAAACTTTTAGAATTCTGAGTGCAAAATCTGAAAGAAGATTTTACGGACTACTTTTATGAAGAGATCCTATATATACGGAGAGTACTTCTTGCAAAATTAAGTTGCTATTTCTGTAACTATCCCGTTCAAAGAAAAAGGTACTTAAAAATGATGTTCATATTTAATTTTTTTAAATAGGAATAAAAATTCCTACCACTAATTGTTCAATATTGTAAAATAGCTTTACTAATCAGTTATTTCAAATTTAAGTTTATTATTAATTTGAATGATAATGAAAACGGTCAAGCAAAGATTTTGAGCAACTTTTGCACTGTACTTTAATAACATTTCCTGTCTGTGCAACCGTAGAATTGCAATGCAACCAAATGAGTACAAATTTTCTATTTGTTAGTCGAGGAAGAATTAACTCTATTCTGAATTCTGCTCAGGAACTTTTGTAAATAATATTTAGCAATGTTAGTAAGTTTTGAGCAGAATTCGGAAACATCCGATATTTTGATCTGCATCCGATGTTTTCAATTAGCACAAATTCAAGTCTTTAAAATAGTAAATGCTTCCTCAAATCACTCTTGATGTTCTTATATTATTATTTATTACAATATGTAAAATTAAAATTGAGTTTTCTTTTTATTATATTTCATTTTACATTTTCATCAATTTTTATGGAGTTAGCATTAGCTGTTTCATTTCTCTTCTGTTAGCAGCTACTTTTACAGCTACAGTAAAGCACCGTTTATACGTTTCTCTTTTATACGTTTTTATCAATTATACGTTTTGTAAATTGGTCCCTGCAAAGTCTTGATACACATTAATCTATACCTATTATACTTTTTACATTTGTACGCTTTTTTCATACAGTCCCTTCAAAAACGTATAAACGGTGCTTCACTGATTATGATTCAGAAATAAAATATACATTAGTTGCTGCACAGTCATAAGAAATTCTCTTTTTTTCTGACCAAATTTAATAATTAATCAGGCACTTTTATTATGAATCAAATTGATGATGTTGTGAGATTCTGGGCTGTTGTGTTGTGGTCTGAGTGTTGTTACCACAAACGTTTCAACTGCATCTGCGTCAGTCATATTCAGTGTTTACTTGGTCGAAGCTTCCAGGAAAGCGACTTTGAATTCTTTCTTCCTTTGTGTTGAAATTGTTGAGATCCTAACAATTTCAATTCTGGTTAAACTGTAACAGGTAGCTATACTGCTGGCCACACGAAATGCAACACCAAGAAGGATAGTAATCAGAGTGAAATGAAATTTTATGCACGTGATGGCAACATTATTATCAGAAAGTGATTACAAAATGAAAGCAAAGTGATCATTTACTACTGGAAAAATCCCAAATGAATGGAAGCTTAAGTCTCCTGTCGAGCTACCCATTGCGTGAATGTACGAGGTAATACAGTCAAACTTTGAATCATATCAGTCCTGTAGGATATCCTACTACACAGGTACTAGAAATGTGCCGCTAATTCCATCAAGCTCATAGCCTACGCAATTTACCTCTTCAAGTGATCCCAAATGTGCTCAATTTGTGACAAAGCAAGGTGTCGCACTGGCCATGGAAGTCCCCTCACACCTTTGCTGTGTGTGACCAAGCAGTGTCTTGACGTTGTTAAAACATGGCTCCTGGGAGAGTACCAACACATGTGACTGAAGAATAATAATAACGCACTGTTTTGCTATCATGTGGACCTCAGAGTGACCTGTCACGTTGCTGTGGACCAATATTAGAAGTGACTATGTTTTGTATATGATTGCAACTTATAACGGCATCCCAGCTGTGGGTGGGGTATGCCGCTGAAAAGCAAAAGCATTATTTGGGAGTTCACAACGTGTTCTCCATAACCTTACAAAAATGTTATTATTGCCAAATTCGATCTGGATTCATCACTGAAATCAATCTGGATCCATTCGGTTGCAAAAAAATCGCTTCGAACTTGAACCTACTCCAAGTGTATGCGACAGTGTGAATGACCTAATAAAGCCTGCTTTTCAGGAGCACATCACGTCGACAGCTGGAGTGATATTATTGGGTGCTGTTGTGTGTGGAACAGGATCACCTCTAATATTGATTCGCAGCACTATGACAACCTAACGGTACATTTTTGTCATGCTTCAGTCACATGTGTTGGCACTCATTGTGGGACATTTTTCAACAGGGCAATGCTCCGTCACACACAGCAGGGGGGGGGGGAGGGCTTCCTCTTCCGCTTTATCACCTTGTCTGACCTGCGTAATGTCCTGATTTGTCACAAATTGAGTTTATCTGGAATGACTCGAGACGGTAAATTAGACAATCTATGAGTTTGATTAAATTAGCTGTACTTTACATTAAATGATAGGAATTGACCTAGGACATCATATGAGACTGCTATACCTCAATGTTCGACTGTATCATGTTGTACATTCATGCTAGAGTTGGCTCAACAGGGTACTTAAACCTCCATTCATTTGAGATTTTTCCAGTAATAAATGTTCATTTTATTTTCATTTTGTAATCAATGTTGGCCATCAAGTGTAAAATTTTGTTTCATTCTGACTGCACCTTCTTGATGTCGCATTTTATTCAGCCCACAGTGTACATAATAATACCCATAATGGAAGCCACTATTTAGCTAATATTGGCTTAAGATCGGCATGCAATAATGGCTCAAGATAGCAATATTGTCCAATATTGTTAAAATGTATCCCCTCCGTGCTTCAGCCAATATTGTAAGCCATTATTCAGCCAACATAACGCCATTATTGGCTTTAGATTGGCATGCAATAATGGCACAAGATTGCAATAGCAATATTGGCCTATATTGCCAAAATGTATCCCCTACGAGCTTCAGCCAATATTGGGTGCAAATTGTACTCCAACATGCAGCCAACCAAGTACAATATTGCGCCAAGATTCAATGCTACTTGGGAAGATACTGGGCTTTATGGAACTCACTCCATTTACGGAACAGCGTACTACACTGAAAATAGGAATCTGACGACGGTAAAGCATCTAGGTGGCAGTTACTACTTCCTCGATCAACGATTTCAGATGTGCTGAAGGAACTAGTAGTGCGACTGGAGGACATTTGGTGTTGTGGCATAGTACGCTTTCTGTCAATGGATGCCACTGTTTCCCACACTTTTTACTCATTCCCACGCTTCGAAGCCAGCTGCATCGAATTCTTTCAAATCCATAAAATACTATGTTCCGCCCCCAAGCTGACCTTTGGTCGTTTTGGCTCAAGTTTAACATTCCGTTCCCAGGATGGCCACCTGCATCCATGGACCAGCTGCATCCTTGGGAAAGGAGTGAGAGAACCCCCGTTTGTTTTCCAAGAAAAGGGGAGATGAATTTAGCGGGGGCTGGGGCGCGGCTGACTTGGAAACGAGGAGAACGATAAAAAACTTTGGAGAGGTCAGTCATGCTTTCTGGCTCTCCAGATATCTGTTTAGCTACGAATCAATAGTATTTGTCTAAATCTTGTAAATAGCTGTGTAAATAAAATGTTAAGTTTACCCCTGGTAACTTCTTGCTTTACCACTCAGCAGGCCACACATACTACCAACACGCCACAGCTATATAAATTTTGGTGCCAGCGGTGGAGATTTTAGTTAGATAGAAAATGAGAGTTTTTCGTCTCCCTTCTCTGTATTAAAGAAAGGCAATCTTTCATTGAGAAGTTGTGTTGCTGCAGCCTAGCTGCGGAAAAAGAAAGATCGACCCCCGATCTTATTTTATGGTCAGTTTTTATGACTTCGCTCCTGCTTCCTTGCTCCGGCGTAAAGGACCTCCTGCTGGTTTCTTCTGTTGAATGGAGAAGATCGACCCCGATCTTGATGAGAAGTCATTAGACTGTGTGAAAAGAACGCCCTGCGGATCTGTTGAGAAAAACGGAACTTCGTAGTCGTCTCACGATTATCCTGATCTCTGGGACATATTTTTTTTCGAAAGATTCGAAATTTTTTTTCTGGCCAACCTGGCTGATGTGTGTGTGCGAAGTGTTCCAGTGGCGATCCTTGCCTGTTGCATTGTTCCTACGGCTACCCTAGCTGATTGTGTTGTTCCTGGGCTATTCCTGTCGATTGTGTGACGCTGTGACATGCGTTAAGGAGACATCCTGTTCTCCGGGGAAATTTGTGAACAAAATTATTTGTGAGGCCAACTTGGTCTGATTCTGGTCGGAACGTCCGTTTCTGAACAGTGTATTTATCCGCGCAGTTGGTTATCTCCAAGGAATGTGATACTTAGAACAAACTGACTCAATTTTCGCGAGTGCTATGTGATGTGATCGGTTAAGTTGCATTGGATTACCTTGAAGCAGTGCCAGGGTGCAGCCAGCGTAAGTTTTTTTTTCTTATTGTTGGTTGTGAATAGCTTGTTGGTAAAAATTCAAAACAGTGCATTTGCTTGTTTACATCAGATTGAATTGTTTAATTATTTTGTGCTTTGCTGTTTGTTCTAATGCTTTTCATATAACTTTAATTTTATGCCGCGTAAACACTCTTGTGTGTGTATTTTTTTTTTTTTTTTTTTTTTTTTAATTTACTGAAAGAGTTTTGTTCATTGTAAATTGCATTTTATTTTAACATGGCATTTTTGATAAAAGTTAAGAAGGTGGACCTTGAAGAACTCGCAACAGAGTTCGGGGTACAATTTACTTCCAAAATACGGAAGCTGGATTTAATAAAACAAATTACCGAATGTACGGATTATGAGGAAGAGCTAGCTCAGACTCTTTTAGAGGAAATTGTTCAAACGAGGGATAAGAAAGAGAAAGATGAAAGGGATAGAATTGAGCGAGAAGAAAGGGATAAAGAGAGAGAGGAAAAGAATAAAGAGAGAGAAGAAAAGGACAAACAACGTGCTTTTGAACTTGCAATGCGCACAAGCACGAATGGGGGAACAGCAAATTCTTCTACTAGAGTAATTCAATCAAGTATTCACAATTTAATACCTAAATTTGATTCCTCCCAAAGTGATATTTGTCTCTACTTAGTCATGTTCGAACGGCAAGTTAGACGCGCAGGCATCGAGGAAAGTGATTGGGTATCACATTTAATTCCATTACTGCCCTTAGAAATAGCGCAGCTAATAGCGCGTGAATCAGATGAGGATGCTGAAAATTATTCTTTTGTTAAAAATTTGCTTTTAAAGCGGTTTAAGTTAAGTGCCGAAAGCTTCCGAAAAAAATTCGTTCAGCACCAAAAACGTGACGATAGTACCTGGAAAGACTATGTTTTTGAGCTTAGAAACTATCTAAATGAATGGATTGACAGTCTAGAGGTTAATAATTTTGAAAATTTAAAAGACCTTATGATTACGGATCAAATGAAAAAAAGAGCCCCATCGGAAGCGAAAGAACACTTCCTAGATGATTGGTCAACGATTAAAAGCTCCTCGAAGTTAGCAGACATGCTTGACAACTATGATGAAGTGAGGAAATTTAGAAATCCAAACTCGGAAAAAAAGAAAGACAAGAATAATTTGCCTAAAAAGACGGAGCTTAAAAACGAAAGCAATAAACCCCAAAACAGATTCCCTTCCGATAGAGTAAGCAGCAGTTTTGAGAGGCGGAGACCCCTGCGGTGCTTTGGGTGTAGCAGCGAGACCCATTTGTGGCCGACTTGTCCCAAGAATAAAAAGAATGCTGGATTCCCCGCGGCGGAAGAAAAAGTCAATCGCTTGAAAAATCTCGCTGGAGAAGAGCTATTAGCTCCTTTCATTTATGAGGGAACTGTGAATTCTTTTCCCATTCGTATTCTTCGGGACAGTGGTAGCTCCATTGACTTGGTTTGCCGAAAATATGTAAATCATAGCGATTTTACGGGGGAAAATGTTTGGTTACAAACCCCTTTAGATAAAAATCAAGTTTGTTTACCCCTCGCCAATGTTTACTTAGAAGGTAAATTTGGGAAAGTGAAAACTAAGGCGGCAGTCATAAGTGACGAATTAGATCAAGGGAGATATTTATTAGGAAATAGAACTGCGCTTTTGTTAGGTGACGGTTTCGAAAATAAATTATCGAACGGAGATGTTTTAAATGCTGTAACTACACGTGCTCAGTCTCGCGAAAAACAAAGTTTTGAAGGTAAAAATCCTTCTGAGGAATATAAGGTTCCTTTGGACAATGCTCCAATTTTTCCCGCAACGCCTTTGGAAAACGTAGAAATTCCAGAAGTAGAAATAAATGCGCCAGAATTATCGTTAGCCAGGATAAGTCCTGAGGAATTCAAGTCAGCGCAGATGGAGTGCCCCACTCTTAAGCCGCTCTATGAGTTAGCGGGAAAAAGCACCGGTTTAAAAGGAAAGGGTTATTATTGTCTTGAAAATGGAATATTGTTTAGGTTTCAGGAAGATCACATGAAGAACACTAGAAAGTTAGTGGTTGTCCCGGAAAGTTTGAGAAATAAAATACTTACCCTTTGTCATGAGGGCACCTCTGCACATGTGGGAATGACAAAGTCTAAGGACAAATTGAGTCAATACTTTTTCTGGCCTGGTTGCCATAAGCAAATGGAAAAGTTTATCCAAGCTTGCGATGAATGTCAGAGAGCAGGGAAGCCTACTGATAAAAAGAAAGCCCCTTTGAAACTAGTTCCAATTATTCAGGAGGTATTTTTTAGAATCAACTTTGATGCGACTGGCCCACTGCCTATAACGCCGAGTGGTAATAGATATATAATCACTGCAATATGTATGTCATCTAAATATCCCGAAGCGATACCTGTAGCTGATCTAGGGTCTGCCACAGTTATAGATGCATTATTAAACATTTTTAGCCGTATGGGTTTTCCACATGAGGTACAGTGTGATCAGGGTAGATCATTTACTAGTGCCCTAACAACTGAATTTTTCGAGCGTTTTGGCATTAACGTCAGTCATAGCTCTGTTAGCCACCCGCAGTCAAACCCCATTGAACGATTTCATCGAACAGTTAAGAGGCTTTTGCGGGCTATTTGTTTAGAAAGTGGTTCGGATTGGGAAAAAAGTCTTCCCCTGGCTTTATTAGCCTTAAGGACCGTTACTCATGAAAGTCTGGGATTTTCACCCGCGGAGTTAGTTTTTGGCAGAAATCTCCGAACTCCGGAGACCCTATTATATGAGCAATGGGTTGAACCCGAAGAATTAAATCAACCGGTTACTGAATATGTGTTTGATTTAATAAATAGGTTAAAAAGATGTCAAGAAACAGCTTTTAAAACGGTCGAGTCTTTGCAAGAAAAACGGAAAACATGGTATGATAGAAACACCGTTAAACGGGAATTTAAAGAAGGCGATCAAGTTTTAATTTTTGCGACTTCCAAACCTAACAAATTAGCACCACAATGGATAGGTCCAGGAACTATTCTAAGCAAATTATCAGAAACCAATTATGTGGTTGGTTTAAATGGGAAAAGGGAGAGGTCACAGATTTACCATGTGAATATGTTAAAACCATACTATAAACGTGCGGAACTTGTAAATTTTCTGGCATTTGATGAATGTAGTGGAAAATTAGCAGATCAAGATATAGATTTTCCGTACATAGAATACAACCCTACCATTTATGATTTCGAGGATATTTGCCGCACAAATGAACTAGCCGAACGTTTACAGACTGAACAAATATTGCAACTTAGAGATTTATTGGATAAATATGCTAAGAGTTTTTCAAATGACCCTGGTTTAGCCGATGTAGTCGTACATGACATAGAGCTAGTTAGTGATCAGGTCATTCGGTCTAAACCGTACAGAATGTCTCATAGACAAAATGAAATCTTACGAGGGGAAATACAACGGATGTTGGACTTGAAAATAATAGAGGTGGGAGAGTCGGATTATGTTTCGCCGATGATTTTAGTTGAGGCTCCAGGCAAAGACCCCAGGGCTTGTGTAGACTACCGCCGATTAAATAAAGTTATCCGCACCGAGTTTTACCCTCTTCCAAATATAGAAGAAAGAGTTGAAAGTGTCTCGTCGGCTAAATATATTTCGGTATTGGACTTGTCAAAAGGGTATTGGCAGATTCCCCTAAGCTCTAAGGCTCAAAGACTTGCTGCTTTTGTTACAAATTTTGGAACTTACAGACCCCTGAGGATGCCCTTCGGGCTTAAGAACGCCCCGTTTTTTTTTCAGTAAGATGATGTCCCTTTTACTAAAAGATTGTGAGAAATTTGCTCTACCTTACTTGGATGATGTGGCAATTTTCTCGGATTCATGGGAAGAGCACCTTGAGCACCTTGATTGTGTACTAAAAAGAATTACTAAAGCGAAGCTCACAATTAAACCCTCAAAATGTAAATTTGCTCAAAATCATGTTAAATATTTGGGTCACATGGTCGGGAATGGTTTCCGAACGCCGTCAGAGGCTAAAATTCTAAGTGTTTTGAATTTTCCAACTCCTCAAACAAAAACTGAAATTCGGGCATTTTTGGGACTTGCCGGGTATTACAGCAGATATATTAAGATGTATTCTGTTATAGCTGCACCTTTAACTGACGCTTTGAAGGGTAAGACGAAACGTGAAGCGATTACATGGACCGTGGACTGCGAGAAGGCATTTCAAGAACTAAAAACAAAGTTAACCAACAAACCCGTGTTATACGCTCCAGATTTTAAAAGAGAATTCATTGTACAGACAGATGCTTCAGATGTTGGGATGGGGGTAGTGCTTACTCAGATAAGTGATACAAAAGAAGAGCATCCGGTACTTTTCCTCAGTAAAAAATTTTCAGACGTAGAAAAAAGGTACGGTACAACTGAAAAAGAGTGTGCCAGCATAATCTTCGCTATTAAGAAGCTACACTATTACCTCGACGGGCAGGCTTTTCAGATCATTACAGATCATAATTCTCTGGTTTGGCTTGACAAGAACGCTAGTTCCAATCCCAGGCTAATGCGTTGGGCATTGGCTTTACAGCCATATAATTTCACGGTATCCCATCGTCCTGGGAAGGAAAATAAAAATGCTGACTCATTAAGTCGGGCACCCCTCCCCTAACTCTAAGGTCAAACAAACATGAACCACAAAGTTCACTTTTTGTCTTTGTTTTTGTACTTAGGTATAAATGTGTTAAACAAGAATTTTGTTCCTAAAACTGTTTTTATCATGCCTGTATGAAATAGTTAAAAATTTTTAAATTTTGGTTTTGTGCATGTACAAGTTTTACTTAATGTATTAAGTATGTTATCATTTGTGATTGATTATGTTCGTCAAATGACAAATGATTGATTAATGATTTTTCAGGGTTTTTTGAAGTGTAAATTGGTTGAAAATTATTTTAGTGTCATTACTAAAAATCTGAAAATGTGTTAACTGTGCACTTTTAAAGCAACTGCACTGGTCACGTTATTATGCTATTCATCTTAGATATTTTGAAATTTAAATTTAAACTAAAATTTTGAAATTTTAAATGTGTTAAGATCAGACAAGCTGTTTATTTTTGTATCACAACCAACTTATAGGAAAGAAATGCTTGATGTTTTGATATGCATTTGCATTAGGTATTATTGTTTAATTTGTTAATGGATTTGAAAGTTCTAAAGGGGGGAGGAGTTGTGGCATAGTACGCTTTCTGTCAATGGATGCCACTGTTTCCCACACTTTTTACTCATTCCCACGCTTCGAAGCCAGCTGCATCGAATTCTTTCAAATCCATAAAATACTATGTTCCGCCCCCAAGCTGACCTTTGGTCGTTTTGGCTCAAGTTTAACATTCCGTTCCCAGGATGGCCACCTGCATCCATGGACCAGCTGCATCCTTGGGAAAGGAGTGAGAGAACCCCCGTTTGTTTTCCAAGAAAAGGGGAGATGAATTTAGCGGGGGCTGGGGCGCGGCTGACTTGGAAACGAGGAGAACGATAAAAAACTTTGGAGAGGTCAGTCATGCTTTCTGGCTCTCCAGATATCTGTTTAGCTACGAATCAATAGTATTTGTCTAAATCTTGTAAATAGCTGTGTAAATAAAATGTTAAGTTTACCCCTGGTAACTTCTTGCTTTACCACTCAGCAGGCCACACATACTACCAACACGCCACAGTGTCTTGAAAATTCTCAATAAAGTTCGAGTGCGTTTCTTCTGGAGCAAGGCGAAGGATGACGTGGACGGCATCGATTATTGGCATTGATGAGGATAAAAACTCTAAAGCCTTGGTTTCCTAGGAGCGAATTGTCGATCAACGGCGTCGCTCCTCGCCGAGGGGAAAACTTGATTCTTCAGCGCATGCGCGCCCGAGCTAAATCAACGTCGCGAATGGCCACGCCGGGGTCACTTGACTTTGATTTCAGTTTCACGGCGAGGAGCGACGCCGAAGATATGCGATTCCGCTTCTAGGAAACCAGGGCTTAAGAAAGCAATGGATAGTGGATAAATTTCGTGCTCGCTCCAGAGAAGCCTTGATTCAATTATTTTTATTGTGATAACTATTAATATTACTATTCGCAACTTCAGAGTTCGAATACGCTACCTTGCGGTGATTAACAATACTAAAGAAAAAGGTAAAACATTCCATTCCACGTGTTTTCTTTGGGGTAAATTACAGGCTTCAGACAGTTTGTGATGTAACGTAATTTCAGAAGAATAGAAAAGAAAGCTTCCCACAAACATGATGAAAAATTACTGTCATTCACTAAGCGTCAAAGCAAGTTATAAGTTACGGCATTTGTTTGTTTTACCTTTTTCATCCGCCATTAGACAGTGGCTGCAGCGGCCCCTATAGTATATTGGAGTGGCGAATTGTAAGGTAACAAAATTTGAATGGCTCATTTAAGGTAACCTAAGGAGCAATCATTAGCGGCACATGAATTGTTTATTAAGTAAAACATTATTTTTGATCAATTTGGTTAAATCCGAAATTTTGCTCTGGAAACCCTAGCTCCACAACAATAAAAAAATCCAATCCAAAACGGCTAAACTTAAGCGGATGCGTCGGCCTGTATATATAGCGGCTCTAAGGTAACCTAAGGCCTCTATATATACGAGCCGACGCATCAGCTTAAGATTACCCATTTTGGATCGGAGCGCGTGTTTGAGTTGTTGTTTTTTTCGGCGAGTTATTGCGTTTGGTGATAGTTCACTGTGAACAATTATTAGCGGCACGTGAATAGTTTATTAAATTAAATATTATTTTCGGCAAATTTGGCGAAATCCAAATTCACTCAACACGCGTTTCTTTATCGCGTATAGGGTGAAGCAATGGTGTTACAAAAGACAAAGTAACTATCCTAAATAATAATTGTCACTTCATTATTTTTGGACTTTAATTGTCATCTATAATCAAATTTGTTTCACCGGGACTTGTGGCAAGTGTACATAAAATGCTGAGCTGAAACCTTTGCGACGAATGAATCATCCAAAATTAGAAATTGTATTTATAATGTTTACCAGCTGCGTTGCCCGGCATGCCCGGTCCACCTTGAAAATAAAAATTGTGTCAAGTGACGCATAATCAACAATCAAGCTTAAATAAATAAATAATAAAAACATTATGCAAAATTTCCCTTCCAAACAATGACGACAGATATTAACAAGCTTTTAAGAAATTAAATCGAGAAAGATGGATTTAAAAAGCGTAACCATAGAAACACAAAATCTTTTCTTTCGCATTTTAATTCCTTAAACTCATTTAAATAAGTTTAAGGAATTAAAATGCGAAAGAGAAAATGTTTAACAATTTTAATTTAAATGATATTTTTTGAACTATTTAAAAAGGCTTGCAACTTTTTTTTTCCCCTTCAAGATAGAAGCTTAGTTTTTCGACCACAGGTCAGGATAGACATGGAGTACAAAATGTCGCTTTTTCCAATGGTGTCAAAAAGAAAACTGTGGGATAAATCCTTCACCTTTTATTGATAGATTTAATGAAGAAAGTAGTGCCTAAATTTCAGCTAAGCCTAAAAAAAATCAAGCTAAAAATGCAAATAACTCCCGCCGATATTAAGTTAGAGCATTGAAATAAATTGCGTAGAAAAGGAAAATTCTACCCTTTCCAATAATATGTAATATTTATATGTGCAAATACTTTTTCACCTCCATATTCGAGAATTTATGCGAAAATTGGGCCTAAATTGGAATAAGAAAAGAATTATTCATCGAATTTTTTTTCGAACTTGTCTGCAAACCTTTCCGGGCCTAAAAGAAAGATACTGTGAAAATTTCAGCGAAATCGACCATGTAGTTCTCGAGTTATGAGCGTTCACACAAACAGACGCTTTTTGGAAACTTCATTTTATACTATTGTTACGAGTTCAGTCACTTCAAGAAATTCTTTAATGACGACACAGTTCTTGAGAAAAACACAGGAGATTTATTTACAACTATGTACAAGAAATATAATTAACAACTGCTAAATTAACCATATCAATTAGGCAAACATCAATTAACACCGTAAACTCAATGGTCACACATGTATTTACATCAAAATACGCAAAAACACAGCACAAAGGCTAATACACACTTTCCAGAGTAAAGACGAAAACGAGACTAACCCTTTATGCCATGGAGGCTATTTATAAATCCTTAAAGAGTTTCCACAATATTCCATTGAGAAGTTTCGATTACATTCTACAAATTTCTCATATTTTCTTTTTATTCCATTCACAAATCTTATCTTTCAGAAATGGAGGGACCATATACTTCATTCGAATGTAAGGGGGTTGTATATTCATTACATAAAACTATTTTACAGGTTACGTTACCAAGACAATTTTAGATGAAAAATAACGGATTAAACGCCAAATTTAGCTAGATTACAACAATTTAATCATAAAAGTAATGAATATTTACAGAATTTTTAACACTATGTGGAGGTGAGGAAAGGTTTCAATTCACCAGTAATTATTAAAAGACATTATTCAGTGGTCCTTGTTATAGACCATTTATTATTAGTTTACTAGAAAATCGTCCGTCATGGTATGACGGGTGAAAATTGTTTCTACATTTGAACGAAGCAATTGGCTGTATGATGATATTTTGATAGTTGAAATTTTAACCCGAACTCCAGCGATTAATCGCAACCAGTAAAACAGTTAAGTTACCGGATCGAGTTCAGCCATGTCACAATAAAGCCTTTCCCTGCATGTGAAACATTACCAAAACTAGTGTTGGGCATTAATAAATTATTTTTTTCAATTGCCTTGTTAATTGATTTAAAAAGTAATTGCAATTAAATTAATTGCAATTAAACTATTAATTGCACTTTGTAATTTAATTGAATTAATGTACGTTAATCGTTTCTCACAATTAAAATAATTGCAATTAATTTTTTAAATTGTTCTATGAAACAACTAAAATTAACAATTAACTTTATACAGCGCAGGGTAAATAGTCAAAAGTATTATTCAATTTCGTATTTTTGTTCAGTGCTGAGATTGTTTGTTCGTCGCGTGAACTAGTTTCGTCTAGGCTAGCTTTTTATGTTTGTGTTTTAATTAAGTGTTTTAAGTTTGTGCAAATCATTGTTTGAGTTTAACCCATAACAGGGGAGGGCATAACAGGGGACGTGAGATCTCAGAGACCACTCTGTTACTTTATTTATTTATTTTTTTTAATCATGTACATAATTAAGATACATATCTGAAATTTCTCTCAGATGTTATTTACTTTTGTTAGTAAAAATAAAAATAAAAAATAAAGAAAAAAAAATTTTTTTTTTTTTTTTGAATTTTTAATTGAAATATACTTTTTCTGAGGAAATTTCGCTGGAGGCATAAGATTTTTTGAGAAAAGTCATACTGCAGTAAATAATTTATTGCTTGTAATAAAGTTACTTTTGAGCATTGATCTTTTATTAGTTGCTTACATGTGTATTTGAATAGATAATAATACAGTACCCGTCCAGCGTCCACGCCCCAGGTAGACCTGTTGCCTGTACAATATATTATACAAAACCAGTAATTTTTTAAAGAGTTGGTTTTAATTAAAAATTTACAAAACAATTGACAGTTGTTAACAATTGTTAATTGTAGTAAACTACAATTAACAATTAATTAATTGGTAACTGTAGTAAACTACAATTAACAATTAATTAATCGTTAATTGTAATTTTCCACAATTACAATTGATCAATTGTTAGTTGTTGTGGTTACGGTTACCAATTAATCAATTGTTAATCTTTAATTGTTCATGCAATTAAAATTTACCCAACTCTGACCAAAACATATTATCAAATTATCATGACCTGGCGCGAGTTTCATTGTTGACACGCAGGTTACTCGATCACCAGCTATTATTTAAATGAGGATGGTAAAAGTAAGGCCCCTACATATACGATCCGATGCATCAGCTTAAGCCTTTTTGGATCGGAGCGTTTGTTTGAGTGGTTGTCTTTTGCTGGCGAGTTATCGCGTTTGGTGATTGTTCACTGTGAGCAATTATTAGCGGCATGTGAATTGTTATAAAATCTTACTACTATTATATATGTGAAAGTTTGTCTGTATGGATGTATAGATGTATGGATGTTTGTTACTCTTTCACGCAAAAACTACTGAATGGATGTTGATGAAACTCTACACTAATATAGCTTATGCATCAGAATAACACATAGGGTAGTTTTCGTCCCGTTATGGGAGGCAAAACCCCTTTAGGGGGCAATAAAACACAATTTTCGTATAAATTCTCTAATATGGGGATTAAAAAATGCTTGCACATATTAACATTATATGTCCATCGAAAGCTCTGATTTTTCTGCTGAAGATGGCACCTGTTCGAAATTTCTAAGTAGAGTAAAAAACGAGTTATAAGCTTTTTAGTTCCATGTTCGAAGGTTTTCCTCAACTCAATACAATATTTAGTGTATCATCTCAACTCCCTGTCGATAGCGACTATTTTTGTATTGTTGACTATCTTTGCTTTTCGTGACTGTTCAATGCTTTTCTCAAGTCAAATCTTGAAGTAAGATTTTTGCACAAGATTGGCAAATAATACATGGATTTGGCTGATTATTTTCCATTTTAATGCAACTTTGAGGCAATTAATGGGTTTTTTTATTTATTTGTGTTGACTGGGTATTTCATCGATCAGCAGGAATCTAGCTTAACGTTTTTTTGTGGAATCATTTCAATAGCTAGGGCATAAAGCATTTTTTTCAACTGTCGCTGTTTTTGAAGCTAAAATCTACGCAATACTGTTTCTTAATTTTCACCATGTAACCAAATATCGCCATTTCTTTAATATTTCTTTCTTTAAATTTGTTAACACGTAAAATAATTCGCCAACTAAATTAAGCAAATCCATAAACAGCACAAAAACTTCCATTAATTTGTCTTTGCACACAATTTCAAACAATTGCCAAATTTTTACTATTTATTGAAAACATTTCGGGTAGCATCATTTTATAATCACCAGAAGTATCTCTGTATTTGGTGACTATCTTTTCGACGAAAATTAGTAACACACAGTTTTAAAGTAGGGAGGAGGAGCCTCATTTAAGGTATCCCAAAACGATTAATGCAAATTTAATAACATTTTAAATCGCAGTAAGGGATTACGGGCAGCTACACTTTAAAAGTTTGTACTTCAATAGCAATGTAGAAAAGGTTTTAGACTATGTTAAAAAATAAAAAAAAATTAATTTGAATTTTTGGCATCTTGAATTTAAATTATGTTTTTCGCAATCACGAGCGTGTGTGTTTGTGTAGGCGCATGTGTGTGGGTGCGTGTGTGCGCAAGTGTATGTATGTGTGTGAGTGAGTGTTGTGTACGCGCGTGTGCGTGTAGGCGTTCGTGTGTGTGTGTGTAGGCGTTCGTGTGTGTGTGTGTAGGCGTTCGTGTGTGTGTGTGTATGTAGGCATGTGTGTTTGTGTCTGTGTGCAGGCATGAGTGTGTGTATGTGTGTGTAGGAGTGTGTGTAGGAATGTGTGAAGTCGTGTGTTTGTATGTGTGTGAGTGTGTGTGTGTAGGACATGGACGCCTCCGACCAGGAAAAGCTCAGGACCGGGGGACAGCCGCGCCTGGAGGACGGCGGGCGGTGGTGCTGCAGAGGCCCTGGCCCAAGCTCAAAAAGGAACCGCAACATCAAGGACGGTCAAGTGAGAACAATAAGCAATCGTGATTGCTCAAAAAAAAGATAAATCTTTTTAACCAAGTGAAGTTTAATTTTATATTTTGGAAATTCCTCAAATTTGTATATGTTTAAATATCGTTTTTTCATTTCTAAAAGAGCACTATTTCGTTCTTCATACTTATTGCCATTTTACTTTTATGGGTAAGGAAGAAGCTCTATTTTTAATCACGTCAAAGCGGTGTGTTTTGAGTTATTTCTGTTACAGCAGAGAACGAATAAAATTAGCGATTGTTTCTCATAATTATTACAGACCCAGGCAACGCCGGGTATTTTGGCTACGTACAATTATCTGGTGACTAAATAAAGTTATGAAATAGAGTCTGCCCCCTACCCCCAGTTACCGTCGAAGAAATATTTATTTTTCGACAGAAACGACCGAATACATGCAAAACATTTTCTTTATAGCATCTTCTGTTCGGAATTAAAAATCATATCTTATGAATATAGATTAACCAAACATTTTACGCAGTTTCATAAACTTGGTAAGTCTCTGCCGAATGTGCGGTACTACACTTTGATCTTAGCCAAAAGGCCGAGAAGCGATGAATGTACGGTACTGTGGTCCTTCGGCGATGAATAATGGATTAGGATTTATTATTTTGCATTTTAACGTTGCTTTTAAATGCAAGAAATATAAAATGAAACTAAACAAAATGACATTTTAAAATCTTATTTAATAGGCAGAGTTATGATAGTGTGTTCGGGACGAGTGTTCAAACATTTTGGCGCTACAGCCATTACAAAAGTTGCATTGTTTTTTATCCTATGAGACCTGAACTGATGAAGATTTTTGGAAATAATCATAACTGAGATCATCAGAGGGAAATGTTATTTGAAAACGCTGATAGAGACCATTCTAATAGATACTTTTAGGGATTTTCTCTTAGCGAAATGAGAAGTTTTTTGTACTATTATCCTCATTTAAATGGGAACTAAAAAAAAAATGATTTCAATAGTATTTTTACTCTGAACTTTTTCGTATTGTAATCTGGACCGTTTACGTTATTTAAAAACAGTTGATTTCCTTTTGGTGGGGATTTTAAAGGTTTGATGTTCTGACTCTAAAGGGACATTATTAGAATCAGGATTTGTAGTGATTGTTGACCCCATTTTGGGACGATTTCTACTGTAAGAAGTTATACATTATACAATAATTTATATTGCCGGTGTAGCGCTGGATATTATGTATTTGACGGAGATCGGAATTATTAGGGAACTCTTTCACTTTATTTAAGAATTGTTGTCCTCACTCGAATTGGATTTTTTGAGAATTACCCAAACTAACTTCTTTGCAACTACTGAACGCTTTCGTGATTTATTTTTTGTGATTTTGGGGTGTCTTCCCAGTTTTCCCGACATTTCATTTACTCCCCTTCCCCTTGATTTTCAGTTTTAATCGTACCTTTTGATACATTTAAGGGGGCAGGTAATTTGAAATGTCGGCGAAAATAGAGAAAATAAATTTTTGGTAACCATTTGACCTCTGCCTGTAATAACCATTAACTTGAATCAATTGAAAAAAAAAAAAAAAAAAACCTACATCAACGTGAGCGAAGCCGCGGGTAAAAGCTAGTAAAATATTATTTTCGTTAAATTTGGTGAATCTAAAACTTTGCTGTGGTAACCCTAGCAGCGCAACAATGAAAAATCCGATCCCAAATGGCTAAACTTAAGCTGATGCGCCGGCATCTATATAGCTGCTCTAGGTAAAAGCAACGTCTACGTACTACTGAATGGCATCATTCCAAATTTACTTAATGCGAAGCAGCACTGTGTGCAGTTTAAATTGCAATTTCCTTTCCGTATTTTGTGGGATTCCGAGATCAATTTGGTTTTCAGAAAAAGTGAGTTCGTTTTTCTCTTGAGATTAAAAAATATTTATTTTTTCTCCAGAAGTTAGTTTCAGATGTTATCATTTCGAAAGTTCTTATAATATTATTGGACCGGTCAGCTGTCAACTATACGGAGTGGCACTTGAGGGCAAAACCCGCAGAATCTACAATAATCATGGATTGAAATATTCGGAAAACATGTTTTTACGCTTTGTGTTTGGCAACTTCGGTAGAATTACGGTAACCGGGTCGCGGCGATAAGTGTTTCATTCTGGCAACCCGCTACCTCAGTTGGCGACTGAGCAATTTTAGCAACCCTACAACAAAGCTGATTTGCTATTCGTTTGCCCAATCGGCGATACACAAAATTGTAATTGATTTGTCTCTCTCTTTTTTTAATTCTATAAAATTATATTTTTAAATTTCTGAAAGTTGATTTTTTTCTGAAAATTGGCAACGTACTTAAACTGTATCTTTTCAATTTTTAATCGTCGTAAAGTTTAATCAAATTTTACATCGTGGAATGTTTTACACTCTTAACTATTTTAAGTTGTTGATTTGAAAATTAGTCATTCATATCTTTTGAATACATTTTTTTTTTTTTAGATTTTGCACGCCGTAAGTACTTTCCTTCATGTTTTATTGTTCCATCTTGAATTTAAAATTTTTTAATTACTGTAATTATTCAGTAAGGTAGAATTTAAATTTGCAATTATGATAACGTTCTCTGACTGGATCTTTTCGTTCGGTTTAACTTATCTAATAGATTATTTTCGTTTTACTGTTACACTTTAACTGTACTTAAACTGTTATGGCGTTTTCTGTTTACTTCACGATTTATTTCATACTTAATTGTCGTTTTCGATCCAACTTTTAATGTTAAATTTTGTTAGAATTTATGTTACATTTTTTCGTTTCTTAGCATTTCTTTCAATGTGTTTTAGTAGAGTAATTTAAATTTTAATGGAGTTGCTGAATCATTTAATTAGAACGTTATTTTACATTTTAACAGAGCTTTAACGTCATTTTGTAGTATTTTCAATTTATTTAGCAGTTTTTTTTAAATTTTAACATAATTTTAATGTTACATAATGTTTCCTTTCCTTTTTGGATTTTGTTCGAATAAAATGTGCTAGCCAAAAACAGTTTAAATAATTTTTTTTGCATTAAATGTTTTTGAAAACTATGAATTATCTGTTCAAATATCCACTCCCCCACCTCTTTCTTTTTTTTCTTTCAAGTATTTAATTGTTTTCTCTCTTAAAAAAAGCTAGCTATGCTCTATGATTTCCTAAATTAGGTTTGATATGTTTCTTTGTATATTTTGTTACATTATCATCATTTAAAAGAGGAAAAAGAATTTTAATATTTTTTTCCTTTGCGGTTGCGATTAGAGAAAGGAAAAAGTTGCCAGGCTCTTTGTTACCAAGGTGATAGTTTGAGTCATCCGGAGCTCCTCCCATTTTCTTTGGATCTATTCTTATTGGTGGATTTCCTTTGTTTACATTGAAATACTTTGTTTACATTGAGTCGTAGGTGCCAAATTTGGCTGTATTTGAAAAAATCCGCCAACGCGACCCGGTTACCGTAATTCTACCGCAACTTCAGCAAAGTTATGGTAGGCGTGTCGTGGTGAGTTTAAAAAAATCTTGACACATCAGCCATTCTAAAATCTAAAAGGGGATAGTTGGGAAATTGGAGCGGTTGTCTCATTTTTGGTTTGAATCATTTTACTTTGGTAACTTTGCTGCTTTATGGTAACCCTATTGCCACGGAAATGTAAGTTCGTTGCTTGAGGCACCTGGGTCCCTGCCCCTTATTCTCTGGTGTGCTATGTTGATATTTCCCCGGTAGGGACATGGCTTTATTTGGTGAGGTTCCAACTGGCCCAAACTGTCAAACACATAAAGAAAATCTTGTCAGTCAAAACCACGAGAAATTTTTGGACCAAATGGGAAAACACCCTTCTTTTTTTGGACCAAATGGGAAAACACCCTTTATTTTGACGCAAAAAATGTTCGCTTGGATGTACGAGGAATGTGGCTACCTCTAACGGGAGTACCATAATGGTTAGCCAAGGGCTCTTCAAAGTAAATTTTAAATAGAGATTTTTTTTAACAATAAGTTTAAGATTTTTTTTTTTTTTTTTGCTTCCTACATATTTTAAGTTTTATACGTTTTTTCCTCCCGTGGGGGATTTCTAGGCTATTTGAGTGAATAAAAATAATAAAATAAAATAAAGACAATGTTAAATTGTTGTTTAGAAATAAAAATAGAAAGGAGCATGCTCCCAGCCAGAGTGCAGTACAATAACTAGTGTCGAGACGAGGTAAGTGAACCCTAGAAGGTATTTGCTCACGCCGTTTCGAATTTGGAACTAAGCTAGGAGAGCGCGGGGCCTGCAAGAATTTGCCGGATCTACCTCTATTGAAATATATTTTCCTCCACTCTTTGTTTACGTATGCATGCAAAGAAATGCAGTCCTTTGTTCTAAACTTATACGCCAAACAGTCAAGCCAATTTCCGATTTATCGAAACCTTAACATGTGAAGTAATCGCCAAATGAATTAAACGGGAGAAATTAGTCTGCCCGCGGATGATATGGAATTAGCAAACGTCCAGTTAAGACAACGCCTCCTTAAATACTGATCCCAATAAGTAAATTTCGGTACACTTGCTACTGCCATCTATCTAAGGTTGAAGGTATTAGAAATTGATAGCAGGAAACACAATTGGTTAACTTCTAGATTTAAATTTTGAAATTAACAATTTGCTTTGAATTGGTTGGATCCACCCCCATAGCAACGCCATTTTTGTATTTCCACATCACCGATTCAAATAGATTCATATTCATCCATGGCTCAACTAGACCCTTAGTGGAGCCATGATCCATTCATTCAACCAAGGGCAGATCTAGAAGTGTTTCAAAGAGGGGGTGGTTAATTTTTTCACTTACTTTTTACTACGCATCTGTTTGCACATGCTTGGGAATGGGGACGCAGCATTTTTATCTAAAACAACTAAAATATAGAAATTTCGCCAAGGAGGAGGTCCCCATACCTACTCCTTTTTCTTTCCTTTGAAAATTTCTGAAATTGCGTTTTAGAACTTTAATTTCGTAATAATTCCGGAGTAATGTTTCGAATTTCCCTCCCCTTATCTTCATCGAAGGCCGTCTAAAATTGCGTTTTTTGATATTTCAGTTTCGAAAAATTACCGGAGGAAAGCCACTGAAAACCCATTCCCCGTTCCTATAATACTACTTGAAATGTCTACAATCGCGTCGTCAAGACTTAAATTTTTCGAAAGCCACCCCCTCCCCACTCCACCTCTTTTGTATCCGTCCTTGCATTCTTTTGTATCCGTCCTTGCATTCAGTTTCTGGCATAGATTAGTTTATCCATTTTTTTCGATAAAGCAACGCCATAAAGTAAAGACAAACTTTTAGTGGATTTAATATTTTGTTGTTCTTTTTAGGAATTACGTGAATGGCAGTTTCAACCTGCGTATTAAAACCTGCTTTTTTGTCGTTCAACCATCTTGATGACAAGGAAGTCAGAGAGCATGAGTAAGACTTTTCATTCTCAAGATTGTTATTGAATATAATTATAAAAATAAATAGGGTGTTTTTCAATTGGGGCTGCTAGACGGTGGCGGCTTGTGGCGGCTATGTCGTTTTGTTGACGTCTGATTTATTATTCAGTGTCACTCATGCCAATTCACCATGGCAACAAGTAACACGATTGAGCTACATGTCTAAATGATAAAACTTCATTATCAAAACGAGTGTTCGTTTGTACAAGCGTTGCCCGTCTTTTCCTCATTTTACGACAGATGCGATAGCCCTTCACAGCCGTATATAGATGAAACTAAACAACACGAGGTTCACCAGGTGACAAATAGATCCACAAAGAGTTGCTGTTTGGTGCGGATTTTGGACTGAAGCCATCATTGGTTCGCACATTTTTGAAAAAGAAGTACTCACAGTAGAAGACTTATCTACAGTTTTCTTCTAAGAGTCTGCGCCATCCATGGCAAAGCGAGTTGCAGCTGTTTTGAAATCTAAAGATGGCGCAACACGTTATTGATTAGGTGGTCACAATGATTTGGCTCTTTAGGTTAGTTTTTGTCCTACCAAGTCCAAAATATGCCGACTTTGCGTGACTTCTGCTTAGACGTTTGGTGTAACTTATCTCCAGTCTTCTACCAAGAGTCTGCGTTATGGCAAGGCGACTAGCAGCTGCTTTGAAGGCTAAAGATGGCGCAACACGTTATTGATTAGGTGATCATAATGATTTGACTCTTTAGGGTGGTTTTTAACTGTGTGTGAAGAACAAACTGTTGAAATCGCCTTCATCAGTCAAACTGTTATAGATCAAACAGTATCATCAAAAGTAAAAGGGACAAAAAGCATTAAAGTAAATATTACGTGAGTCGAAAAATGGGCGAAAAACTTCCTAGGCTCCGGTCTAATAGAATGGTGTCTCAAAAATGAGAACAAGTTGAGTTGCTTTTGAGGACAAGTGTGTCTCGGAAATAAGCACTTGCTGTATCATTTCTGAGTAAAGGGCTATCTCGAACATCAGAACACGTCGAATCAATTTGGGAATGCGTCTCAAAAATAAGCACACGTATTATCATTTTTGAGTAGGGTCAAGGTATCTCAAAAACGAGAACATGATGAATCATTTTTGAGAAGAGGGTATACTTCAAAAGCAAGCGGTCAAGGTTCTAAATTTATCTATTTTTTTTTCCAAGCTAGTATTCTGAGTTTATGATACTATTCTTAAAAATCAACGATTTTGTCCCAACAATAAGAATGTTGGTTCAACAACATATGATTATTTTATTTCCTAGATCACAAGTGACGCCTCAACAGGTGATTGATAGGTTGTCCCGATATGTTATTCGGCCCAAAGGAGCATATTCAGCATCAAGCTGTAATTTGTGTTACCTGAAATATAAGGTTGGAGATCGCATAGTATGCTTCCCCTGCCAACATAATGTAAGTATGATGCAAGTTAAACTTGGATTAATCGCGATTATGCAATAGTAATTAACCGTAAGCAATCAATTTTTTTTGGGTATTATAGTCGTAATCATAATCTCAGTATTTAAAACCCATGCAATCATGATCGTAATCAAAATCACTAAATTTGGATGTAGTCGAAATCGTAATCAGCCAAATTGTAATCCAAATGTCGTCCTGTAATCACGATTATAGAAAAGATGATATATAGGGGAGACCGGGGCAAGATGACTATGTTAACAATTTTTGTGTTTTATTAATTTATTTTTAAGGGTACTAAAATTAATTTTGCATGAACTGTTAGAGTAGTCCTTTGTAGTATTAAATATATTACCATTTAATTTTTCAAATAAAAATAATGAAGGATATTTTTATTTTTTCATAGCCTTAACAAATCATCATCTTGCCCCAGTACTGGGGTAAGATGACTTTGACCTTGGGGCAAGATGACAAAGTTGAAAAAGGTTGAATATATTTTATATTTTGAACATGTTACTTAGTTTTACAAATGATAACAGTGTTTTTACATCTTACGAACAGGACCGAATTACTAAATAGGCAAAATAGGCAATTGCCTAGGGGCCCCAAGGTTCTGAGGGGCCCCAGAGAAATCGTAAAGTTGAAAATATGTAAGAGCAAAGTTCTTTTTTCTACAAAAAAAAAAAAAAAAGAAAGAAAGAAAGAAAGAAAGAAAAAGAAAAAAAAATGGGGGGCTCTCTTCCTTTTTTCACATCTTTTATACCTGTCGAATAGGAACTTTTTCAGACATGTGGGATCCGGGGGCACACACGACAACTATGGGGCCCCTATCAAAAGGTTTTGTTATTCATTTTTCAAAAGTCATGGAGACCACGGCCTTTTATTTTAGCTGCTAAAGGGCTGAAGAGGGCATATCGTATCTCAAATATCACAAATGTTATATTTGATATTAGGGCCCCCACAACATAGGGGCCCCAAGAGGGATTTAAAATTGAACATGAAAAAAATATTTACGTTAGACAAGTTGGTACAAAAGATGAGTAAGATCCGTCACTTTGGCCCGACGGCATCCAGATCATTAAATGTTGGTTAACGATAAACTACATAACGAAAGATTATTTTAATGATTAAAACAAGAGAGTATTAAAATGAAAAATCAATTTTTTTCTATCTTAGAAGTACTGATGAAGGAATCGTGACATTTTGTACCTTTGAATTCGATATCTGTGAGCTTTATGTATTTTTTTGCACTGACCTCTGACTGCAATACTGCCCTCATAACTAAATCAAAGGGATTTTATTGAAATATATGTTTTATGTGTGTTTTTCGTTTTTACTTATGTTCTGAAGAAGTATTTTAAAATCTAGTTAATGATACAGTTAAGTTATTTTCATCTCTTCGGGAGGGAAACCGTCCCTCTCCCCTTAAATCCGCTACAAATAACAATAACGGTATAAATGCTTCAGCAATATTTTACTGAGTAGTGATCTATAAACCTTTTTTTTTCTACCTCTAAAATAAAAAGTAAACATAAACACATTTTAGTCACCGTATTAATTGTTATTAAACATTATTGGTAATACTTAAAATTGTAGTCAGAACCTAAAACTAAGAGCTTTAAAATGAGGGGTAAATTATGAAATTTGATAAAGGAATTGGGAAGATTTTGATGCGTGGTAACAGAAATACAGGCTAGAGAAATAATATATGAGATTATGTATAAAATACATGTGGGCGAGGGCCCCAACACTTCTAATGCTTATGGGCCCCGAAACCCTTGATCCGGCCCTGCTTACGAAGTATCAAATTAAGCGTAATGTTGGAGTGTTTAGCATTGTAGCGTAATGTTGAAGTGTTAAGTTGTGCAGCTATCACAAATAAAAATGCGATTTTCATAATTAAAATTCTCCATGCCACCAATCTTGGCTTTTACAGCACAGGATCCATTCTTTTGTTGGATAGTCACAATATTCCACTTTCCAAGCAGGGCATCTTATAACACCACTGGCAGTACCTGCACAGCATGCTCGTGCATGAAATAAAATAAGTTTAAGAAATCAGATGCAAAATAAGAAAATATACAATGGATTCAAAAAGCGTAACCATGGAAACACGAAAGTAAAATGGTTGACAACCTGAATCAAAATGACATATTTCGAAATTGATTTAAAAACGCTTGTAACTTTTTTTCCTTTGAAGATAGAAGCTAATTTTTTCGACCAGAAGTCGAGAGATATCTGGAGTAAAAAATCTCGCTTTTTCAAATGCTGTCAAAGAGAAAACTGTAGGACAATTCCTTCACTTTTTATTGATAGATTCAATGAAGAAAGTAGTGCCTAAATTTCAGCTAAGCCTAAAAAAGTTCCAGCTAAAAACGCAAATTACTCCCTCCGCCGCCGCCGTAATTAAGTTAGAGCATTGAAATAAATTGTTCAGAACGCAGAAAATTCTACCCTTTTTAACGATTATATAATATTAATATATGCAAGTAATTTTTCACCCCTTTAATAGCCAATAGTAGGCAATTTACGTGAAATTTGAGCCTAAATTTGAATAAAAAAGAACTAGTTGTCGGATTTTTTCGGATTATAGCCTATGTTACTCAGTAAGAAAGCCCCTTTCATATAGTGAAAGAATTTTTCAAGTAGGTGCAGTGGTTCCGGAGATTACCTCGAACATATAAACACACAAACCCGCCCTCTCTCTTTATAATATTAGTAAACATTCTTTGAAGTTGATGCAACTGGATTGCTTTGCATGACTTGTATAGACTTGGGCCTACAGGAACTTGATTTGAGGTTTTTTACTCACTTTTTAGCTTTACGAACTTATTTTTCATGTTTTTCCAAATAATCCTTTTTTTTTCCCTTCTGCTTTGCTACTTGTTCTGACACTTCTTCAATGGGTTTGTGCTTGTAAGAATGTTTGAGCTCAGTTTTCTGCTTTTCCTTTGTTTTCTCACTTTGTGTTGCTTAGTCAATGCATTGAAATCAGAAACACTAACGGGCTTCTTTGTTGCATCGTAACCTGCATTTGCCATAACTTCTGCTTCGTCTGGAAGGTTTATATGTTGTTTTTTTACTCGCAACATCTGAGAATCAGCACTATTATTCTCAGTTTCTTCGCCAACAACGTCATAGTCCGCTAAAAACGAGAATTATGAGTCTCGATCAGTGGTTGGAAGTAGCGCGCTACAAGTAGCGACGTTACTGTAGTAGCTACATTTTTTAGTAGTTTGTAGTGTAGCGCACTACTTTTTAAAAAAAGTAGAGTAGCGAGTAGTTCGCTACAAAAAAAAAAAGTAGTTTGTAGCGATTTCTGGAAACTACTTTTGAATAAAGTTAAAAAAAAAAAAAAAAAACGTGTTTTCAAACGAATCTGACTGGTGCAATTATTACGCGAGTAAAACTTGCACCAATGAGATTCGTAACACTGAAAAATATGAGCTGACCTCTGATATATTATTTTGACGCCATACGTAGTATCTGTTTGACGCCATACGTTGTATCTGTTTGACGCCATTAGTTTGTTTGGCATAGAAACTTTAACATTTTCCCAATATTCCCCTTGAGTAGAGCATGGCTTAGAAAGAAAAAAACGAATTTATTCCGTTTCATGCAAACTTTGCCCGTTAAGCAAAAAGCTTTCGGTATCAATGCCATTTGCACATGCAGTCGAACCTCAACTTACGCGAGGGATACATTTCTAACTTTAGATAAACAGCCCGCTTATGTGAAATTATGTTTCATCAACTTAATATTTCGAAAAAAAAAAAAATGCGGAGCGGCGATTTGTACGTTAGCAATCTGATGTTTCGACTCTACGGTGCGGGGAATTTTGGCTTTCAGTGATGCCAAAGGGAAATTCCATTCACGAAACTAATATTTAGTACCCAAGAAAGAGGGTGATATAAACCCTGCGCTTCTGCTCCAAAAATTTTCGTATAGCGGGTGAGAAATTCGCGTCAGCTGCAAAATTCGTTTCTCGAGTAAAACTCGCTATATATAGACATTTCGTGTTAGTCGAATTGCGTTGTAGCCCGAGTCCACTGTTGCTAAAAAATGCACATTGAAGTAAAGTAAGTTTTTAGTTATGTTACATGTTTCGGATAATTAGTAGAACCGTTTGGGATATTTTTCATATTTCTTTTTTTTTTCTTTTTTACTGATTGGGTGTTCATTTATTAACATATTAAAAGTCAATTATTAAATGTTCTGAGTTTTTGAGATTATTCGGTAAAATTGAAAAATTCGTTATTTTATTTTGTCAGGGGCATTAGAAAAGAGATGTGTCCAGGTCCGGAACCGTAGCTTGAAGCTCAAAAGCAATTAATTCCTACGAAATATAAGTTCTTCTAAAATTAACTCATATAATGAAAATTAAAGTTCTTCTCTTTTGTTTAAAAGATGATGCTTTTCATCATCTAAATAAATTTTATGTATATGTATGTCTATGTAAAATTTAAATCAAATTATGACTAGATTTATCTCAATTTCAAGTAGCCGAGTTACACTTCTAGAAAGAAATACTATTTACTGTCAGGAAAGGATTAAAAATTTGAAAGTTGAATTCCTTCCACATTTAAGTCCTTTCTTGCAGGGAATATTTGCAAATGGTATACAATGTTTGAATTGACGAATCGTTTCAGTAAAGGAAAGAAAGAATAGATAATTTATAGCAATATTCCATGTTCAAATGAACCAATATATCAATCTCAACATTTTTTTTATTCAATCCGCAAACGGTGTGTATTATGTGTATGTTATTTATTTATTTTTTGAAAAGTAGCGAAGTAGCGACTACATTTCAAAAGTAGTTTGTAGTTGCTACATTTTGAAAAAAGTAGTTGTAGTTGTAGTTAACTACATTTGTGTTAAAGTAGTTGTAATTGTAGTTCGCTACAAAAAAAATGTAGTTTTTCCAACCACTGGTCTCGATCCCTTATTCTTTAAACTCTTTATCGGCATTTCCAACTGTAGCTGCTTTGAAGTAAGCGGTGCTCAAAAGCTCACCAATAGTTTTGTCTGTGATAGTTTGTCCTAGATGGACGAACATAAAGTTGTCACAAGCTTGGCTATAGTAGGTTTTTAATGGGCAGAAAAATGACGCATCAGGAGCTAGAGAGACAATGCTGTGTGTGGGGTGGCAACCCAACCATGATAATGTTTTTTCGCTGCAATATAAGATAGCCTACAAAGTTATGTGAGAGTTATGACTGTCAATAACCAACAGAGCAGGAGATTCTTTGCTTGGTTTAATATATCAACTAGTTATTTAGTCAAATAGTACATAAATAGTCTCTGGTCATCCGTTTTCGAACGATACCTCCCTTGATTCAATGCGTCCTTTAGCCCCAGAGGGGAAGCGCAAGGTCGCTTGGACAAACACACAGACAAAAAAGCGTTTACAGGATTTAATAAAATGGACAACATAGTTAGTTTAGTAAATTCCGAAACACGGGCAAGATGACGAGCTCGTCATCTTGCCCCGCGTTTCGGCCCGTCATCTTGCCCCGGACTGCCTGTTTGAACGGATTCTTCTCCATTGCCATAAAAGAAGGTGATTAAATGACATTTATTTATGGTAATAGGTAGTATTTAAACTAACTTACTCATAAACCAGGTAGAGAACAAGTAGTATGCAGTTGATGCTGTTACGTAGTTCAAAATGGAAAAATTAAGGCATTCGTCATCTTGCCCCGGTCTCCCCTACTCAAATTCTGAGTGAAACTCTCAGATGATGTTTAAACATTTTTTCAGATATCAGAAATGACTCTCTCTTCCCACATATCAGGCATAAGTATCCATCCTTCTTTTAATCTTGAATCATTATTTTAGATAATAAGTCAAGCTATCAAAATGCTGCAAAAAAAAAAAAAAACTTAGATGTAGATCTCGTAAAGACTCTCGTATCCCTCCTAAACAGAAGCTAAATTCACTCTTTATCGCACTATGCTTATACAGAGAACTTTTTAGGTTGTCAAGTTGTCATACATTCTGAACAAAATGACTCAAAAATTCGTATTTCCTAATTCTATCTTCAAAATATTTTTTTTTATAGGTTACAGTTTCAGAGCGTAAATTTTGATTTTGTAAAAGATATTGAATCCCAATTGACTATCGAAATTTTTCTCATAAAAAGATAGACTGTTTTCAAAGCGCTGTAGCTCTAATTTGCCCCCTTCAATGTTCTTTTGTTAGTATCATAAGAAATAACACCTTTTTTCTTATCAAAATAATTTTTTTTCAATGGTGTTCTTTCAGATAAGGATGAAAAAAAAAAGAGCTTGAAATACTGTTTGTCGTAAAGAATTGACATGTGTAGGCTAAGCTTGCAGAAATTTTTATTATACTGCCGTGCTAAGCACAAATGTCGTATCTGCACCTTTTATCAACATTGAATTTCAATCACCAAGTGGTTCTTTGTCACATATTTCACCAAATTACAAAGTTTTATGGTTATTTGTCAATAGGATTTTTTTTTTTTTTTTAAATCTGAAAAAGTTGCATCTGAGTCTAATACATGGAGGCGGAAAACTTTAGATAGCATTTTCTCATTTTGAACTCGGCTGTCGCTGATACGACTTTTCTCAGTTATTGGAACTTCAAACCGTGACAACCCTGTGATTGGACCACTGTTGCTTAGACCAGTGCTTTTCAACCTTTTTTACTTTGCGGCACACTTAAGAATTTTCTAGATCAACGGGGCACACTGAACTTAATTTCGCAATGGTAATATAAAAATGTTTTTATCATTCATTGGTAAAAAGACGGGGGCGGGGGGGGGGACTTTTTTCATATGAATAAAACAATTATAACTAACGTAGTGTATATAAATTCATTTAGAAAGTAGAAATATTTCTAATGTATTGAGATTGATAATAAACAACAAAACTACCTATATCAGACTTTAAAGAAAATTATGTTTCATATGCTTCAAAGCATTTCTGTCAAACATGTCATGCAAGAAATTATAACCAGGCACCTAACTTCCGTTTGACATGATGAGACACCAAAGCCTTCCTTGAGGAGCAAAGCCGTTTGATGTTCGGCTCTATGCTGGACACGAAGTTCTTGATCAGGCTCTTTAGAGATGATCTCTCTCTCTTTTTTTTTATATAAGTGTGAGGATTGAGACGCTGAGTTCGCAAAGATATGTAGTTGAAAATGGTAGCAGCATATCAATCACAAGACAAGAGATTGTGGGATACTCATTTTGAACCAGCAACCGAAATTTGTCCAGAGGCACTTCGCTCAACTTAAGTTAAGAGTACGGTCGCTCTTAAGGTCCATAAATTCTTTTCATACCTTCAAAGAAAGATATTTAACTGATGCATCCGCAGATGAAGATAATGGATCGCGAACCCAGTCATACTGTTATATGTTAGTACTCTTGAAATAGTGCTTGAATTTGTCCTGAAATAGGACTAAATGCTATGCCACCCCATTCAGCAGCTTTTCTTTATTGCCATTTCCTTCATACCATGTTGATGGTCCATTTGAACATATCCAATGAGCCACGATCTACTTCCTCTCTCCACAGCGGAATTTTTGATTTGAACCCGTTTAGCTTGTCCACACATGTAACTCAAATTCTCTTCTTATCCTTGCATTTTCCGATTCAACTCGTTAAGGTGTTCAAAAATGTCAGCCATGTACGCTAGTTTTGCCAGCCAATATTTGTCTTGCAACTAACTGGTCTACTGCATTTCGTTTTTACTTCCTTTTACAAAAAAGGAAAAATAATATTCGCGAAAAAAAATTTCACTCAAAAATCGGCCTTAATTTCCATTTTTCTCACCCCCGAATGAATGTTGAGTTTTTTTTTTCGACTCAACCACACGTGGATATATGCCTAGGAACCTACAGACACCCGAAATATCCATTTTGACGACTCCCGAGTTAATTACAACGAATTTTCTCGTGACTTCTGTATGTATGCATGTGAGTATGTGTGTATGTATCTCGCATAACTCAAAAACGGTATGTCCTAGAAAGTTGAAAGTTGATACGTAGACTCCTAGTGGGGCCTAGTTGGGCACCTTCCCTTTTGGTTGCATTCGGATGTACCTAAGGGGGTCTTTTGCCACTTTTTGGGGGAAATCATTGTTAATTTCGATGTAAACTCAAATGGTGTTATAATTTGTCGGACACTTGGCGATATATCGCCAGTCTTTCGGTCGCCAAGTTTTTTCGACTTGGCGACAAATATGGCGATGTTTTTTTTTTTTTTTTTTTTTAAATTTGGTTTCAATTTGGCCACTGTTGGTGATATGTAGAGCGTAAACAATTGAATCACATTATAAAATTGCCAATAATGAGGAAATGACATTAAATTGGAGTAAAAGGAAGTCATCTGCCGTACTAAGCACAGATGTGGTATCTGCACATTTTATCAAAATTGAGTTATTATCACCAGGTGGTCATTACTAATTTAATTTACCTAAATCTCAAGTTTTTCGGCGATTTGTGAACGCGATGTGGCATCTTCAGTCCTGTGCCCTTTTTGATGCCGTGCGTCCATTGTGCGACGGGGATGCCCGACCGTACTCTGTGGAACTGACGGACAGCTATTCTTCTTCTACGCCTTTGTGCCTTTGTTGGAATACCGCTTCTAAATAAAGGACTAGACTGTCTGGCACCACTTCGGACAGTTTTAAAACCAGGTGTGACGAGTTTGCCTGACAGCCCTGGACGGTGTCCGACTTTGTCGTTGCCGAGAAACCGCAGACGGGGAGGTGTGCTCCATGTTAATGAGGCGCCGGTCGACCAACGAATCCGGGCCTTGGTTTCTTCTACAAAAACGACGTAGCAGTGTTCGTCACCAAGTTTCCACCAATGGGATATTTTAAGGGGGCTTAGTTGGCAAGCCCCGTGTCTTCGAAAAAGACCTCGATCCACATTTTTAGAAAGCAGATTGCTCTAGGACTTGAGAGAAACAGGTGCCCTTAGGCATTTCTCCGGTTTCGTTGGAAACCGTTTCTCCGGTTTCGTTGGAAACCGTGATTTTTTTTTTTTTGTGACCACCACTGAGGCAACTGTGTTTGCCTGAATTTGTAACCCCATCAATGTAACGATTTATATTTTTTTTTCTGTAAATAAATTTTTTTTTCGTTAATTTTAAAAAGGGGTTTAGTCCTTCCTTGTTCGTGGTGTGATTTGATTTAATGAAAAGATTGGAATTGTTAATCTTTACATCTGTGACTCACGACGTCACAGCTTATTTGGTGGCAGCGGGTGCGATTATGTTTCAGAAAAATTGAAACAGACCCATGTTACCTTTGGTCTTTCTATTTTTATGCAATTTTGAAAGATAATTCTTTTTAAAACTTTAAGTACTTTTTACATAAAGTAGTCCTAGAGCTGATCGAAACCTATAAGATTTTGTGTGTGCCATTCCCCCAAATTGGATTTGGATTACTCTGATGTTAAAGACGGACGCAGAAAAGGGTGAGTCCGGTCTTTGTTTCTTGGTTACCGATGAGGCAGCTTTAGTGGGTTTGTTTTGAGAGAATTTAAGCGGAGTAAAATTGTTGGTAAAAATTTTCAATGTTTTCGAAAATAGAATTGGACTAAAGGTTTCTTGTGAGAATTAAATTCTGAGTTAGACTGCAAAAGAATTGTTTTGCAGATCTTTGCTATTTCAGTTTGGAAAGGAAAGTCATATAAATTAATGATTTATTTTGACGATATAGATTTCAGGTTAAGTAAATCTATTGAAATTGATCTGTAAAAGATATTTATGTGCATGCTGTTTTTGTGATTAGTTGGATTTTGCATGAAATAAATAGAGTTTTGCTTGTGAAAAAAAAGGGAACGCTCTAAAAATCTCATTTAAGCAAAATGGGTTCTTTTCTTTTTGAAATCGAAAAAGATAATCTGAGAAAGATAGCCTCGGAGTTTGGCGTGGAAACGTCTGACTCAGACACGCGTCGGTACATAGTTAAAGCGATTGTTGGGGCTACAGATTATGATGAAGAATTTGCAAAATCGACTTGGAGACTTTTGAAAGAAGAGATAGAAAGGGAGAGAGAGAGAGAGCGGGAAAGAGAAAAACTAGAGAGAGAATGTCGGGAAAGAGACAAAGAAAGACAATTTGAACTAGATAAACTGAAACTAACTACCGCAGCAGAAACGGTTAGCTTGAGTTCAAATGGGTCAGCGAGTACAGATACTTCTAGGAGATCAAATTTAAAGCATCTGGTCCCAAAATTTGACCCGAAGCAATTAGATGTCTCGTTATTTTTTGAAATTTTTGAGAGACAGGCTAAGAAAGAGGAGATAGAGGAAGAGAGGTGGGTTTCCCAGCTTATTCCTTTGTTGCCCCCGGAAGTAGCAGAGCTAATTGTGAAGGAACCCCTTGAGAAAAGCGACGATTTTCCTCACATGAAGCGCCTGTTAATGAAGAGGTTCAAACTAAATTCTGTGGAATTGCGGATTAGGTTTGAAGAACATAATCGGAAGTTTGGTTCCTCCTGGGCAGATCTCACCTTCGAATTAAGAAGCTATCTAGACAATTGGCTAGAAACCGCGGAGGTAAATACATTCGAGGAGTTAAAGGAGTTATTGCTCACGGAGCAGTTAAAAAAGAGAACCCCTGCTGAGGTGAGGGAACACTTTTTGGACTCCTGGGAAGAATTCCGTAAGGCGTCAGACCTCGCTGAAAGGTTAGATCACTACGAGAGCCTTCGGCGTACTTTCAAAAAATCGGAGGGAAAACAAAACGACCCCAAAACGCACAAAAAAGAAAAATGGGTGAAAGGAGGAAATGATCCGGCAAAAACTAGCAATACTAAATCGGAAAGTGCTAATAAGAAAGAGCCCCCCAAATGGGAAAAAAACAGTAATTTCGAAAAAAGGAAAGAAATTGTTTGTTATTTTTGTTCACAAAAGGGACATATAAAACCCAATTGCCCTGAATTCAAGAGAGCGCAAGGGGAGCAAATTAATCACATTGGTGACACTAAAGAATTAAGTGAGTGTTTTGCCCCTTACCTGAGTACGGGGAAAATAAATGGGGAGGTTCGGAGAATTCTCCGAGACAGTGGGGCTTCCATTGACGTCTGTCCCCGCAGTTGGATCGAGACAAAAGATTTTACGGGAGAGTATGTCTATGTAAAACAACCGCTGGACGAAGAATGCAAATGTTTGCCATTGGCCAAAGTTTGCATAGAAACAGAAGAAGGTTGTGTGATATCTAAAGCGGCAGTTAAGACCACTGATAGTGACTCAAAAGTTTATCTGTTGGGCAACAGGACAGCGGAATTGTTTTTCCAGTTGAAAGCAACTCCCCACGAAGTTGTAAACGTGGTAGAGACTCGGAGCGTCTTACGTCAGCGTATGCGTGAGGAGAACTTGGACCCTGGGACTGGGACTCTATTGAATTCGGAGATAGCGAGCGCGTTTCCCTCCTGCGAAGAAGAAGGGAAGGAAATTTGCGGTTTACCCCCCATAGAGCCTTTTGAGGGATTAGCGTTAGCTGAAATAGATTCGGAATCGTTCGAGAAAGAGCAGAAATTGTGTTCGGTTCTAAAGCCCTTGTGGGAAGAGGTTTCGAAAGGGGAGGGAAAGGATTTTAAATGCATGAAAGGAAAACTGGTCCGTCCGAGTAGATCGAAGCTGGGAGAGGAAAGGGTGCAGCTTTGTATACCATCGAGTTTGACAGAAAAAATTATGAAATTTTGTCATGATGGCGCGTCAGGCCATTTGGGTGCTACAAAGATGAAGGATAAAGTGTTGCGTCATTTTTTTTGGCCGAATTGTTATGCGGAAATTGAGTCGTATGTGAGGGCGTGTGATGCTTGTCAACGCGTAGGAAAGAAAGGTGATCGGAAGAAAGCACCATTGAAACTTGTGCCGATAATTTCGGAACCTTTTTCCTGTGTAAATATTGACGCAGTTGGACCACTTCCCGTATCCACAAATGGGAATAAATACCTAATAACGTCCATTTGTATGGCCTCGAAGTATCCCGAAGCTATACCGGTGGCCGATATTAAGTCTCCAAATGTGATAGATGCTCTGTTGAGTACGTTTTCGAGGACAGGGTTTCCCCGGGAGGTACAAAGTGACCTAGGGCGGTCGTTCACTAGTGTTTTAACGACAGAGTTTTTCGAAAGATTCGGAATAAAAGTTAGGCACTCCTCCATTTACCACCCTTCTAGCAACCCAGTGGAGAGATTTCATTCATCCATTAAACGAATAATAAAAGCATTATGCGTGGAGTCGGGAGAAGATTGGGAGAAGAATTTGTCGTTGGCTTTGTTTGCCCTTCGGACGGTAAATCATGAGAGTACGGGATTTAGCCCCGCCGAGCTCGTTCATGGAAAAAATTTGAGGACACCCCAAACCTTGCTCTACGAGCATTGGATGGTGCCAGAAGAATCTGACCCGAATGTGGTAGAATACATACTAAATTTGACCAACCGTTTAAAGAGATGTCAGGATTTGACAGTAAAAAAAATGAGTGAAATGCAGTTACGAAGAAAAGCTTGGTATGACAAGAACGCTGTGAAGAGGCAATTTAAGGTGGGCGAGCAGGTGTTAGTATTGTCGACAAATAAAGCTAACAAAATGGCAGTGAACTGGATAGGTCCAGGAGTGGTTACGAGCAAAATCTCGGAAACTAACTATGTGGTCGACGTCCCTGAGAGGAGGGACAAATGCACCATTTATCACGTAAATTTACTTAAACCTTATCATAAGCGCCCCGAACGAGTAAATTTAATAATAGAGGAGGAGGGGGAAGATGTCGAGCAAGAAGCTGAGATCCCTTTTCCCTTGCCTGACCCTACATATTTTGATTTACACGAGATGTTGCGGGTTAGCAATTTGGAAAAACGCGTGTCGGAAAAACAAATAGATCAATTAGGGAAAGTACTTCAGAAACATAAAAGAGTGTTTTCTTCGGACCCTGGGTGTACTAAATTGGTCACGATGGACATTGAGCTGACCAGCGCCGACCCCGTGAGATCGCGACCCTATAGAATGTCCCCACGGCAAACTGAAATAGTGCGTGAGGAAATAAAAAGACTTTTAGATCTGGGAATTGTAGAAATCGGGCAGTCCGACTATACTAGCCCCCTAATTTTAGTGGAGGTGCCTGGGAAAGACCCCCGCCCTTGCGTAGATTATCGTAAGTTGAATGCAATTACGCGCACTGAGTTTTTCCCCTTACCAAACATTGAGGAAGTAGTTGAGCGGGTGAGCGCAGCGCCTTACATAACGCTGATGGATTTAACAAAGGGATATTTTCAGATACCCCTGACCGAAAGAGCAAGCCGTTACGCGGCTTTTGTCACGCCCTTTGGGACGTATCGCCCAAAGAATATGATGTTCGGACTACTCAACGCTCCATATTACTTTGTAAAACTTTTAGCGCAAGTTTTGAATGGCTTTGAACATTTTACGGCACCCTACATTGATGATATAGCCATATATTCGCAAAGTTGGGAACAGCATGTGATCGATGTGGACAAAGTGCTAGAGCGATTGGGTGACGCAAAATTAACAGTAAAACCTTCTAAGTGTCGTTTCGCACAAGATAGTGTCCGGTTTTTGGGGCATGATGTCGGTTCTGGGAAGAGATCTCCGAGCGAGGCGAAGTTAAAAGCCGTGCAAGATTTTCCAACCCCCACGACTAAAACGTTAATACGGTCATTCTTAGGATTGGTAGGGTATTACGGCAGATACATTCCGAACTTTTCCGAGGTAGCAGCCCCCTTAACAAGCGCATTGAAAGGAAGGATCAGAAAAGAAAAGGTAGTGTGGACGGATGAATGCGAGGAGGCGTTCCGTGCTTTAAAGGGAAGTTTACTAAAGAGCCCTATTCTTTATGCCCCTGACTTTTCGAAAGAGTTCATTCTCCAAACTGATGCAAGTGAGAGTGGAATGGGGATTGTACTAGCTCAGATGCATAATGGGGAAGAACATCCAGTTCTATATCTCAGTAAAAAGTTCTCGAAAGCTGAAAAAAATTATAGTGTTATCGAAAAGGAGTTAGCCGCTATAGTTTATGGGTTAAAGAAACTAGCTCACTATTTAAACGGCCAATTTTTCCGTATACAAACCGATCATTCCCCTATCACATACCTTAAAAAAATGATGGGAACGAATGCCAGACTTACTCGTTGGGCTTTATGTCTACAACAGTTCAATTTCGAAATTGAACACAAATCGGGGAAAAGAAATGGTAACGCCGACGGTTTGAGCAGACAGGAACCATAACGGGCCCCGAGGCTATTTGTAAAAAAATTCTGGTAAATTAACATACCTTTTTGGGAGTATTTAATTTCCATTTATCGCAATTTATTTGGATTTGGTAGTTATATATGTATTTTTTTTTGTTTTGGTCGAAGAAGTATTTGATCAATTATTTGTGTTAAATATTTTTGGGGATTTTATGCTCGAGAGTTTGTGTTACTAAATTTTTCGGATGACTATTAAGAACTTTAAAAGTTTTGGACGTCATGAAAATCATAAAGGAGTATGGTGCATTTCCAAACTGATTAATGTAGCGCAGGTTAGTTTTGAAAATTTTGGCAATGACGAACAAAATAGGAGAGAATTTTAGGTCATGAGAACCTGATGTTGGTTCACGGGTAGTGTGTCTTTGTTTTTTTCTGAATATGTTCTGTTAAACTGAGGCTGCCTTTTCGGGAGTCTAGTTCACTGACCTGGGACACCCTCGTTTTCCTAAATGTGTTTTGGACGTCAATGTCACCTGAAATTTGATGTGGTTGCACAACGAAATTTCCTTCCTAAGGGGGGAGGAGCTGTGGCATCTTCAGTCCTGTGCCCTTTTTGATGCCGTGCGTCCATTGTGCGACGGGGATGCCCGACCGTACTCTGTGGAACTGACGGACAGCTATTCTTCTTCTACGCCTTTGTGCCTTTGTTGGAATACCGCTTCTAAATAAAGGACTAGACTGTCTGGCACCACTTCGGACAGTTTTAAAACCAGGTGTGACGAGTTTGCCTGACAGCCCTGGACGGTGTCCGACTTTGTCGTTGCCGAGAAACCGCAGACGGGGAGGTGTGCTCCATGTTAATGAGGCGCCGGTCGACCAACGAATCCGGGCCTTGGTTTCTTCTACAAAAACGACGTAGCAGTGTTCGTCACCAAGTTTCCACCAATGGGATATTTTAAGGGGGCTTAGTTGGCAAGCCCCGTGTCTTCGAAAAAGACCTCGATCCACATTTTTAGAAAGTAGATTGCTCTAGGACTTGAGAGAAACAGGTGCCCTTAGGCATTTCTCCGGTTTCGTTGGAAACCGTTTCTCCGGTTTCGTTGGAAACCGTGATTTTTTTTTTTTGTGACCACCACTGAGGCAACTGTGTTTGCCTGAATTTGTAACCCCATCAATGTAACGATTTATATTTTTTTTTCTGTAAATAAATTTTTTTTTCGTTAATTTTAAAAAGGGGTTTAGTCCTTCCTTGTTCGTGGTGTGATTTGATTTAATGAAAAGATTGGAATTGTTAATCTTTACATCTGTGACTCACGACGTCACAGCGAAATATTAAAAAAAAGCTTTAAGAAAAAGAGTCGTAACTGAAAATTTGCTTAGTTTGCTAAGGCAATTTGAACGTAAGTGACAAATACTAAGCCTTTAAAAGTGGTATCTGCGCAGTTACCACTTTTTTCCTTAGTAACTTGTAGATATGACCTTTATATCTTAGTAAAGCAGCATATTTAATAATGTAGCATTTTATTGTAACACAGAATATTAAAATTAGTTTACCGTTGAATAGTTGATACAGGTTGATAATAAAAACTAATACAACTTTGCATAATTGTTAAAGTAAATATTCAGCTTTTTCTATTAAAATATTCATATCTAATTCTTTCATGCAAAAAAAAAAAAAAAAAAAAAAAAAACGCATTTCATTCTACGGCCAGTAATATTTTTATTTAAGTATCGTCTGCTGCCAAAATTATCTCTATGCTCGGTAAACATGAATCTAGAAAATAAAACATTATAAAAAAAAACACATTCTTTGAATATAAAAAACAGAAAATTGTTATGGATTACAGTTTTAACTGTCCGGAGTTTTGAAAATGGTATCTTTCAGAAGGTAGATTCTGTTAGATTTGTATTAACAAAATAAAGCGAAACAGCTAAGTCCAAAGAAAGCAGATGTTTTCAGTATTATTTAATGATACATTGAGCACGTTTTTCTAAGCTACTTTTGTCGTATCTGTGCAGATACCCCTAAAAATGCCTAGTAATTGTCACTTACGGTGAAAATCATAGACTAATAATAAGAGTAGACCGAGCTATGGCAACCCTTTTGCTGCTCATAAACCAAACCATGTGACTGGTGGATATCCTAGCAACAGCGGGCGTTAATCGTAGCAGACGATCAACGCCAGCGCGAAATAAAATAAATAGAATTGATGGAACACGAAAGAATGATCTTTTATGGAGTCCGATTTGTAAATTTGTTATTCTAAGTTGTAAATATTTTGTTAATATAGTGAGTTTTTCGTTTAGATAGTATTGTGCATTTTCTTTAGTCAATTTCAATAACTCTCTAAGCAATAAAAGATGCAAGCGACCAAGAAGAATCAGCAAACGGTAAGATTTTTACCTACAGTTTCAATTTAAGATACCGATTAGTACATTTTTGCGTTAACGCAAAACGTTTACGCCATTTCGTCCACGCCAACGCTGACAGCTCCAAATGAAATAAAAGTTACCGAAAACTGAACAAAAACTATTACTAATGTCAAAATAATGCATAACTAAAAGAAAAACAGTTCAATCTCTGCATCTGAAGTTTTTTTTAATGAAAACACATTGTCTTAAAATACATGTCGAGTGCCAAACTATAGATAATGCTGCCATCTAGCAACCATGCTGCCAAAGTCTTCGCCAAGCCCTTCCACTAGTCACATGATACATCTATGAACCAATTTTCTTCATCAGCAAGAATGAGAAAGCTCGGTCGGTCTACTCTTATTATTAGTCTATGGTGAAAATAGCTTAGTATATGAAAAGGTTTTGAAAAGAAAATTTGTCGTAACTACAGTTATTAATTTTAAATTAAGATTTTTACAAAAATACTCTTTTACGGTTTTCAGATAAGTTATTTACAAAACAAGTACCGCAAGTTGAGCATTTAATTAAGTCATAAATCAAAGAAACGAGTTGTAAAACTTTAATCATCAATTTCTCATTTTGAGCTCTGCTGCAGATACCACATCTGTGCTTAGCACGGCAGTCATGTGATGCACACATCAGCTCGTTTAAAGTCAAAAACCTCGTCCCTCAATTCAAAAATTATGTGAAGTACCTTACCATATGAAAGCCAGTGAACCTCTGTATGAAGAAGTAGGGAGTGGATATCTGCCCCCCCCCCCTTTCTTCACAAAGTGCGGAGAAAAGGCGAGAATTAAACGGCCTCGATTTTGTGAAATTCACGACTTCAGCCAAAGCTGACTTCAGCTTATCTTGTAAGTTCTTTGCCATGATAGCTTCACGATGGAGGAAACAATGTATGGTTTTAATTTCTATTTTGCTAAGTCTCAGAATCGAGCTTTGAGAAACAATGATAAAATTAAATTAGTATCGGAACTGGAAAAGAGGAAAACTAAAGCTGAGGCTGAAATTCTGGGCGAGAGGGCACGATCCCTGCCGCGTAGAGGGGGCGATACTCTCGTTTGCGAAAGATTTAGAAAAAAATCTGTATAATTAGTTGATTTCGTGGAAATTAGAGTTCGTTTTCAAAAACTGTTATAGGATTACAAGAAGTTTAAAAGAGGTGGGGCAGCAAATCCCGCCTCTTCCCTTGTTGGGTATGTCTAATTGCACATGATCGACAGGATGAATTGAGAAATTGCAGAACGATACGAACGCTGTTCGGTCGTAACTTTAAAACAAAAGACATCAAAGCTCTTTCCTTTTATAAAACTACGAAAATACCGCGGCACACTGGGTTTCTTGTTACGGCGCACTAGTGTGCCGCGGCACACCGGTTGCGAAGCCCTGGCTTAGACAGCTCAATACCATCTTGTGTGTTATATTTTTATCTAGATGTTTATAAAAACTTGTCAGAAAACTCGATGGGGGTAGATTACTAGTTTTGAAAAGGATAGGATCCTTATTAAGGATCGGAAAAGGGTAAACAATTTAACTTTAGCGTTTTATTTACAACTTTTACTCCAGATATGATTAAGGCCCCTATAGTAGAGGAGCCGACGCATCCGCCATTTTGGAGCAAACTTGATCCAGTGCTTCGTAGCGATAGCATTGCTGCTGATGTTTACGTTTCTTTAGAATGTGTTAAATTGAGTCAAATGTGTGGTTGTTCCGCTGTAAATTGTGCAAACAGCTCCCAAAAAAGATTTCAGCTCTTCAGATTTCCAGCAGATGCAGAAAGAAAAAAGAAATGGATAATTAATAGCACGCGAAGTGACTAGCAGCCTGGAAACGACGCCAACTATTTCCAAAATTTCGCCAATGCTCACCTTCGCTCTCCGACTCTCTCGTTCCCTATTTGGTGAATGATTGCCAATAAAGGTAGCTTTCCCTATTGTACGCTTGCTCCAAAATGGCGGATGCGTCGGCCTCTCCAGTTATAGGGGCTCTAGATATGATAACAATTTTCAAAAACTCGATGAGGGTAAATTACTCATTTTTAACCCCTGTTAACCTGATGAGTGACCGGGGAAAAGGTAGAAAACCTTACTTGAGCGTTTTATTTACAACATTTAATCTTCATCCATGATTGTTTTTGGAAACTGGGCGAGAGTAGGTTCATCCTAGTGAAATATTGTACTGTGTTTTTATATGGTGTACAAAGGTATTGCTTTGCTTGCAGTTTCATGAGTACTGTATCGAAAACTGGCTGAAATGGGTGAAACCAACGTGCCCTGTGGATAAGAAAAGTGTAGTTCGCTTCAAATATCTTGATGAAATTGCTGAAGAAAAGTAAGTAATTGTTACCTTTTTGAAAATGTCGAGTACTTTTAACAAAAGTTATAACGATTATGCGTTGCGTTGAAGCCGGGGCTCGGTTAAGATATCAGGAGGCCGTAGGCCAGACATTAGAGCAGGAATTAGTAAATGGAGGGAGGAAGCCCAATCATTTTGTTAGCAAAAGCTGAGGTAAAGACTCCAAGTTATGTGACTCAACAACAATGAATGGTTGATATGTTTTGCGTGAAACTTGCGAAAGAAACCTGATTCCTTCCAATGCTTTGCTTTAAAATCTATAACGTGACTTGGGATCTTTGCTTCACTGATGAAAGTCTTCACTCTCTCCATTTTGTCTCTTCTCAATGGGCCAGACGCTTTTTTTGGGGTTCCCCTGTAGTCGAACCTTACAATTTTAGACATAAATGATTTGCCATTTGGGGGCCCCTAAAAATCGAGGACAATAAACCATGGCCTAGTTGGCCTGTTTAGAACTCAGGTCATGGTTAAAAACGTAGATCAGTGCTTCTCAACCTTTTTTACTTCACGGCACACTTGATACACTGTTAAAAATTCAGGAAGATTTTCTGGTAATTGTTACTGTAAAATGGCGGACTTACAGCATCGCTGATTTTTACGGTAATTTATACCGGAAAAATAAGCGATCCCAGCTCCAATTAGTTGCTGTGGCCTACAGGGGAAACTGTAAAATTTTACAGTAACATTTGATTTTTACGGTAATAGTTACTAGCAACATGGATGCCAGTAACAATTACCTTAAATTTTCCGGAAAATTTTTAACCGTGTAGTTGGACTCGATTCTTGCGGCACACTAAGTCAAATTTCATATGTAAATATGGACAATGTTTTCATCATTCACTAATCGAAACAAGGAAGGAGAAAGAACATTTTCTCTTTTAACTATTTCAGTTTCTACAGAACTTAAATTAAAGTTCATCAAGAATTTTAGTGATTATTGAGACCAGCAAGTACTAATTTTTCACTTAACACGACATAGAAAGTTATGCCTGCCTTGAGGGAAAGTGGCGCTTTTTATTCAGCCCTATGATGAGAAGAGCTACAGGAAGTTTTTAAATCGATGATTCAGCTACAGTATTTCGTTGTTCTTGAAAAGTGTTAATGCTAAAAATAATGGTAACAGCAACAGCTCGTGAATAACGTGATCAGAAAATTTTAGATATACTCTTTTTACAAGACTGCGCGTGCGCGACGCAAAGGAGGGTAATGTGTTTATTAGTCTATGTATGTATGTCCGTTTCTATGTGGCGTTCTACAGGCTAAACGCCTTGGCCAATTTTGGTAATTCTTACGTCAGTCGATTTGTCCCTCGGGAGTGTCACTAAACACATGACAGTGATCAAAGTACCATTTCAAAAACCTGTTGCCATTTTGTCAGTTTAAGATCGGTGCACGTTGGGTGTTGCACACTGTGTCGCATGCTACCTGCGTGTGACAAATGCAGGTAGTTTTCGCTGCTTGTATTTTTTTGTTTACTAAGTCTACTAATTATGGTCTCAGTGGCCGAGTGGTCTAAGCGATTGCTTCTCCCACCTGAGGCGGTGGGTCAAGACACCCTCGCTCCGGATGTACTTCCCCTCTTTCTGATGTAAATTCTTTCATGTGTTCTTTATATGTATTCTGTACTGTAATAAAAAATATATCATGCGTAACGAAGGCAAGACACTCAGATTGTAGTATTCATCAAAATAAACCCGTTCAATAAGCACCAAAAGAAAGAAAGTCTACTAATTCGATTTTCATCTCTAACATGTTGCAATTGTTTTTGCTTTGATTCAAAGGACTGAGTTTCACGACGTGCACTTTCTTGAGAGACTTTTTTAGTTTTGCGAGAAAGATTTGATTGACGGGGGGGGGGGGGGACGTTCATCATGAGTTATACAGGCTGTTTGTATAGCTGTGCTGTGGTTGACTTAAGTTCGCGCATTTTTGCCGAAGGTCAAGCACATGTAGCTTTAAGCCGAGTTAGGTCCCTAGTATCAGTAGTTTAGACCACCGCAAGCTCCTTAATAAACCTCACGATATAAACAAACTCTCTCAATGAAATGACAAGGTTGCGAAATGTACCGTCTTATAATCATAATAACAAAGTCAATGAAAATTAACTAAAAAATGTAAAATAAAATTTTTTTAAATAAAAACAAAAAACCTGACTGCGTAAAAACCAAAATAACTAAAAAGGAAAATGTATAAGCCCAGTAATTTAGAATGTATTAAGTACTGCTGAATAACTACTCCGTTGAAATAGTTTTATAACCGTACACAGATAAGACAAATAATAAATTCAAAAGCAGAATAGAAGGATCAACAGTCGAAGCCCATTCCTTTCTCATTCAAGGAACCCCGTAAAATTTGAATGAGCCCCGACTGTTGAATTTTCTTATCTGTGTACGGTTATAAAACTATTTCAACGGAGTAGTTATTCAGTAGTACTTAATACACATTCTAAACTACTGGGCTTTTCTTTCTTTCTTTCTTTCTTTCACACACACAGATTGAGGTTTCTGCTGTTCCACTAGGGAAGCTTATACCTCTATTAATCCACAATGTTTCCAGGATTTTGTTTTTCCAGGACAGTACAAAGACAACACAATAGATGGTGGTGCCATCTATGGACAGTTCGAGAGACAATTTAGAACCAGGCCAGGAGCTGCATAACTTCCTAGTCTGGCACCCCCAGAGGTATCGTTTCACTTGGAGGACATTGTGACCACGAGCATATTTAACGTCACCCAGTCACCATTAATGACGATGGTTACTGGGCTTATTTATACCTTTTTCTTTTTAGTTATTTTGGTTTTTACGCAGTCGGGTTTTTTGTTTTTATTTATTAATTTTTTATTTACTAACAGCGAATATGCGTCCAAACGCTCTAAACCCCAATTTCAAGGAACGGTCGCTGCTGAGATCAAAAATTATTTTTTCGATTTCGATTCCGAGTCACAACTGACTACAACTGTATTTATGTCGAGGACTGCATACTAAGTGCCTTGCCTCTATTATTTTTTATACCGATAGATGGCAGCACCATCACCGGATCGAACAGTTAATGAGAATTTAGAACTGGACCAGGAGCTCATAGCTACCTGGTGCTAGCACCCCCAGAGGTATCGTTTCACTTGGAGGACATTGAGACCACGAGCATATTTAACGTCGCCCAGTCCCCTTTAATGACGACGTTGGATCTTCGACCATCGAGGTTCGAACTCAGGACCCTCCGGCCCCGAATCCGACACTCTACCGATCGGGCTACCACAGCCCCTAAAATTATTTCTTATAAGAAAAGTTCCTTGCTGATGGGTCAACGGATCACGAACCCAGTCATATTGTTCTATGCCAGTCAACTTGAAGTAGTGCTTAAACTTGGTTCTGAATCAAGGTTAAATGTACTACCTCTCCATTTTAATCTTTTCTTTCAAGGTGTTTTTATAGTTGGGGCAAATCTAACCTGGCAGCATCGTAATGCTGCAATTTGTATCTGCGTAGATTCCTGCGTAGATTCCTTCATAATGCTGCCAGGCTAAGTTTTCTCCAACTATAGTTGGTCCATTTAAACATATCCAGTGGGCCACGATCAAATTCCTCTCTCCAATGCTGAATTTTTGGTTTGAATCCGTTTAATTGTGCATACACATGAACATGATACTCACCGCTTCCATGAACTCTTCGATTCAGTTTGTAAGGATTCTAAAAAATATCAGCCGCGTGCGCTTGTTTTCCCAAAAAATATTTGTCGTGTAATAAACTGGTATGCTTCGCTTCGTCGTGAAACATCAGAAATTAGTACCTCGTTCCCCCAACTCAAAAATTCTTGGCTGGACCTTGCTTTTTAAAAAACAGCGAAACAACGTCTGAAGAAGCAGGAAGATATGATCTGCCCCCACGTCTTCCGAAATTTCAATGAAAATATGATAATTTAGTGGCTTTAATTGTACGAAGTTGACGGTTTTTACAGACACAATTGTGGCTAACTTCAGCTCATATGCCATTGTTTGCCAGGAAAGTTTCACGATGGAGGAAACCGATTTAAACACTTGGATTTTAATTTTTCGCATTCAACATGAATCCATCGATATTTCCCATCTTTGCAACTGCTCCATTACTGCATGCGCGTGTGCAGATGTAGCACTGGATCCTGTTGCGTTTCATTAATTTAGCCGTAACACAGAATATTTCATCACCCGCTGCATGATCAGAAAGTTCTTTGCAGAAAATAAAATAATCTTGAATGCCACGCTAATCAGCAAGAATATTTTGTAGTAAGTTACCGCCCTAAGCCAGAGCCAAGGCAGAAATACTTAAAATACACCACCAGCTCAGTTATTCCATCCGAAGACTGCAGTTTCGTGCTTTTTAGCACTCATCAGCCCGGAATAGGAATCACATGAGCTGGTAGCGAAAATCCTCTTTAGGGAGCCAAACAAACTGGTAGCTAATGTAGAATTAGCACACTAGATGAGTGACCGCAGCAATGGTGCGGTTAAACTCAAAGATTGATGGCAAAGCATGGTATTTTGTAGTAAGTTACCGCCCTAAGCCAGGACTAAGGCAGAAACACTTAAAATACACCACTCAGTTATTCCATCCGAGGACTGCAGTTTCGTGCTTTTTAGCACTCATCAGCCCGGAATAGGAATCACTTGAGCTGATGGCGAAAATCCTCTTTAGGGAGCCAAACAAACTGGTAGCTAATGTAGAATTAGCACACCAGATGAGTGACCGCAGCAATGGTGCGGTTCAACTCAAAGATTGATGGCAAAGCATGGTATTTTGTAGTAAGTTACCGCCCTAAGCCAGGACTAAGGCAGAAACACTTAAAATACACCACTCAGTTATTCCATCCGAGGACTGCAGTTTCGTGCTTTTTAGCACTCATCAGCCCGGAATAGGAATCACTTGAGCTGATGGCGAAAATCCTCTTTAGGGAGCCAAACAAACTGGTAGCTAATGTAGAATTAGCACACCAGATGAGTGACCGCAGCAATGGTGCGGTTCAACTCAAAGATTGATGGCAAAGCATGGTATTTTGTAGTAAGTTACCGCCCTAAGCCAGGGCTAAGGCAGAAATACTTAAAATACACCACCAGCTCAGTTATTCCATCCGAGGACTGCAGTTTCGTGCTTTTTAGCACTCATCAGCCCGGATACAAAATACCATCCCTTGCCATCAATCTTTAAGTTGAACCGCACCATTGCTGCGGTCACTCATCTGGTGTGCTAATTCTACATTAGCTACCAGTTTGTTTGGTTCTCTTGGCTCCCTTAAGAGGACTTTCGCCACCAGCTCATGTGATTCCTATTCCGGGCTGATGAGTGCTAAAAAGCACGAAATTAAGTATTTTAATTTTAATTTTTTTAATTAAAAATAAGTATTTTAATTTCTTTAAAATACAAACGTCTGCGGAATTAGTAGACTTTTTAAAACATTTCAGACGAAGGTGGTGTTTTGCAGGAACACTTTTCCCACTTTATTTAATTTTAAATACTTTGATTCCTGAATCTCTTGATAAATATCTGTTTCAATTTTGTTTTTTTACTTTCAAACATTGAGAACTACTGGGTGCGACTTTTCATAGAGGGTGTCCGAAAAGTCTTTGGCAAATTTTAAAAACTCATAGAAAATCAACAAATTGTCGTATCAATATGCGGTTTGTAATACTTCTCAGTCAGAGGTTCAAGATTTTTTGATGACATCGTAAAAAAAGGAAACGAAAAAAGAAAACAAATTCTAGGTTGTCGCTCTATCGTCACAGTTAGAAAAACAAACTCCTGTGGGGTGTTTAATATTTTTATTAAACAGAAAGCATGTTACCTGGTATAGAATACCTTTCATCAGCAGAGTTGAACGTGTGCACCGTATGTTTCTCGAACCTCATCTAAACGGAACTCAAATTCGTCCCATGTCCGCAAACGGTACACACATTGAACTATAGTAATGAAAGGAGTTGCTTTGTGTTTAGTAAAATGATTAAACACCTCACATGGCGTTGGTTTTTCTTTCTGTGACGATACCAGCGATTGCCTAAGGGGAAGGCCGAGAAAACAAAAATAATAAATAAACATTTAATTTGTTCATCACAGAGTAAAATCTAAAATGTTTCGTAAGTTTGAGTGTTTTTTCTCATAGACGAAATATTTAGAAACGACGCGTCATTTAATCTATTGTTTTTGCGCCGACATTAAATCTTATGTTTAAAAGTAGTCTGAACAGTGATCAAAGCATAAAATTATTTTTCATTTAGAGCAATTTTAAAATCGTCTCAATAAAGCAAAGCAACAAACTATTATTGCCAACATATATATATATATATATATATATATATATATATATATATATATATATATATATATATATATATATATATATATATATATATATATATATAACTCCAAACGAAAGTATTTCAAGTATTATTCAGTTTATTCATAAACAGCTTTTAAATTATACACAAGAAGGGTCTGCTTTAGTTAATGAAGATTATTATACAATTCCTTTAATTTTAACCGGATATTTTAATGTTAATTTTGTTTCTGATCGAGCTAAAAATTTAGTATCGTTTCTACAATCCAAATTACAATTACAAATGATTAATAAGTCAGAAGAAGCCACCACAAGTCACGGAACTGCACTTGATGCATTCTTTTGCAAGATTTTTAGATAACATACAATGCGTAAATTTCGTTGCTTATTATAGCAACCATAAGCCAATTGTTACTTTCATAGGATTAAATGATGATAATAATTTAATCCTATGAAAGTTATCACTTCTGCCGAGCGCCCCGTGACACACATTTTTTTTTTATATTTACCATTAACTATTAACATTATTACATCGCACCTTGGCAAGAAAAATGACACAACTGAAAAAAAAAAAAAAAAAAAAAAAACAGCAATGGAGAAAATTAAGGCTTTATGCAATAGTAGTTTTAAGAGATTTTGTTTTGAATATTGCAATACTTACAAAAAAAAAAAAAAAAAAAGAAAGAAAGAAAGAACGTGGTGTTTACTGGTTAGTTTTTGTCTTCTAAATGAATAATGCATCTTTAAAGTTCGAAAATTTTCTATCTAAATTATGAAATTTTAATAATGTGTCACTATTGGGTTTTTCGTTTTTACGCCACCGTGCACGAGTTATGAAATCTAACTTTGTCGTTGTTTCTGTGGCAAGAAAGAGCATTAAATTTAGGTTTTAAATCAATAGTGAATACATTTTCCCCAAATTTTTAGTTGTGTCACTTTTCTTGCAAAGGTGCGATATGATTCTGATTCCCTTTCTTTACTGAACAGAGAGCTAATAATATTTTCTTTTTTTTGGGGGTGGGTGGGTGGGGGGAGGCGGTGTTACTTTAGATAATCCTAAATAGGGTCACTTGGAGCAAAGGGGATAAAATTCCCTCTCTTTGTTTATATAATATGAAAAAATGTAGGTATGAGTTTTATGCGAAAAATCTCTTATTTTCATTTACTGATTTAGGCGATTGCAAGTCATTGATGAAATTTTGGTCAAAGAGCTACAGTTTTATAATCGCAATTTTTCCAAAGAAAGAGCAAGCATAGGGAGTGACAATGAGGAGATATCCCTTTCATATTCAAATGCAAAAAATATTGAAGATAAGACACAATCCCGTGAAAAAGCTACGTCTAAGGAAGCCAAAATCACAATTCCCTCTGGAAAAACTGAAAACCACACATCCGAAGATAATGGAAAATGTAGTGTGGTGAATGTGTTGAGCTTAAAGAAAGTGGATAACGTCCCAAACAGCCTAAGTATATCACTTTCTTTACTAAACTATTTCGATTAATAATGCAATTTGACATATTATCGTAGTGATTCTCTGTCAATGTATGTACCCCAGTGATAAAAAAGAGAACTCGTCGAAACAGATTTACTAGTTTTGTTACGAAGTGTACATATTATCTATTCTCAATTGACCATAGACTAATAATAAGAGTAGACCGAGCTTTCTTATTCTTGCTGATGAAGAAATCGGTTCATAGATATATCTATCATGTGAATGGGTGTGGTGGCTTGGCGAAAAAATTGGCAGCATGGTTGCTAGATGGCGGCATTATCTATAGTTTGGCACTCGACATGTATTTTTAAGACGGAATCGATTTTCATTACATTTTTTTTTCCAGGTGCAGATGTTGAACTGTTTTTTTTTTTTTTTTTTTTTTTTGCTTATGACTTATTTTGACATTTGTAATTAGTTTTAGATAAAAGTTTTCAGTAGATTTCATTTGGAACTAATCATTTTAAGGGTAATGCTATGTGTTGACTAAAACTATTCACCACAAACAAGTTGAAACAAATTGCCGTCTATATTATGCTGAAAAATTACTGCCTATACTACATTTCTTGCAAAATTGAAAGAAATTAGGGGATACAGTCAACCCATGTTTATCGCGGTTAATTCGTTCCAGGCTTTACCGCGATAACTGAATTTTCGCGAAGTAGGATTCTGTATTTATAATCCGAATATTTTCCTAACTAGAGCGCATAAACTTACTTAGGACAATTTAAATAGGTTTTTAACGTAGTTTGAGCCCTCAGCCCTCTAGACATGAAGCAGCACCCTTAGTCACCAGTTTTCATTTGTATCACTTAATATATTACAGAAAATATGAGAAAATGAGATATATTAGACGTAATAGATATCACATAGTTATTATTGGGAAATAAAACTACATACACACATGCATTTCTTGCACACTACTATTAATCTATGAAAATAGCTTAACTTGTTTGATGAAGAATTAATTACCAGTTAGTGACCGTATGTGCCCTTCTTCCTTCTCAAACTGTTTTTCTTTTTAAAAAATGACGATGGTTTTTGAAAATTGTGTAATAAATTTTTCCGAAATTTGTTTCAAATGTTTTTGAATGTCAAACAAAATAACGTATACATTGCCGAACAAATTTGATGATTTTATTGAACATGTTACCAAATTCATGATCATAACAGCAAAGCTACGAAATTGAACTTTGATTTTTGTAAGATTTGCATGCAAGGACTGATTACTGAATAGGTCAACTAGGCTGTGGCCTAGGCTCCCGCTGTATAGGGGGCTTCCAATAGGGCTCGACCGATGGCATTTTTTGGCCGATGGGCCGATGCCGATTGTTGGCCGATTGTTCAAAGATGGCCGATTGTTTTCCTCCAAATGGCCGATTGCCGATGGCCGATGGCCAATACCGTTGGCCGATGGCAAAAAAAAAAAAAAATCAAACAGAAATAAATTGATAAGATTGTCAGGGATTTAAAAGATCATTGATTCCTTTCACTTTACTTCCTTTCTACGAATAAAGAATTATAATCACAAAAAAAAAAAAAAAAATCAGATTTTGACCTAAATTTCTATTTTACTATCACCAAATTTATACTTCACAAGTTTTTTCGGCACATCTGTACATACATATGTACCTAAGAACATATAGATAACCAAATATCCATTTTGAACGCCTTCTCAGTTAATTATCGCGAATTCTCTTGTGATGTCTTCAAGCGCGTAAACTTGCGTCACTCAAAACCGTTATGAAATAGTAAATTGAAAACATACGTACGTAGTATGATCTAAAAGTTCGAGGTCAAGTTGTATAAAAACCTTACCCTGAATAATTCACATTACCGAAGCAGATATTTATCTACAAAATAGTCACCTTGAACGATTATGCACTTCTGCCAACGTTCGTATAGCTTTTAGAAGCACTCCTGGAAGACATTTTTCGCAAATTCCTGTAAGGCCTCTTGCGCTGCTGCTTTAACTTCATCGTGGGGAAGAAGGCGACTTTCATGTTGAGGATGCACGGTTCGATTGGTCAGTACTCTGATATGACAAAAAAAAATAACATAACGTTTCGTCGGACTTAGCTCCGTGTGACTTTTACCTGTTCCCAAAAAAAAAAAAAAACATTTGCATAGATGCCGCTTTTTTCCGTCAGGAGAAGATGAAGCTGCATCATAGAAGGTAGCGAAAAATGACTTCCAGCAGTGTTTCCAAAAGTTATATGAACACTGGCAGAAGTACATAGTCCCTTAAGGCGACCTTTTGAAGGTGGATGTGCTTCGGTAATGTGAACTATTCTGGGTAAGATTTTATACAGCTTGTCCCCGAACTTTTGCATCGTACTACGTACAATCTGTATAGGGTGTAATTATGCTTCTCCTTTTTTGACTGCTGTATGATGAAAGAGAAAGAACAATAGCCAAAAAAAGGAAGAAAAACAAAGAGATGTTTAATAACCAATTGATTTGTTTTTTTTTTTAAATTGAGCATATAACTAAGATTTCAGTAATGTTGTAATAATGTATGAATTTAGGTACACTAAACATAGTTTTAAAAAAATTAAATTACGTTGTTTAATCATTCAAAAAAAAAAAAAAATAGGAATAGAACTATGAAACCGTCAACAAATTACGCAATTAAAGTGTAAAGATTGCACGTAGACATTTTTTAGTCATCAAATTAAACAAAAAAGGTAACAGATAAATTACAATATTAAATCAAAATAGGAATATTTTTATACTTATTTAAAATTTATGAATAGAAAAGTTTGCATTTTTCATAAAAGCTATAACAGTGACATACATTTTGCTGGAAAAAAAAATAGCCATGAAAATAGCAAGGTTCTTAAAACGCAGGTACAATAAACAAACTCAATATTTACACCAAGTTAATAACTGAATACATGTACTACTTGATCTGATGTTTGCACACATAGTATTGAACAATTTGATTGTTTAATCTTTTATGAAGCTTTACAAACAAGTTCAAATTAAATTTTTCAATTTAACAATAATTTTCTGAAATTTGAAAAATTGCATAGTAGAAAATCCTTGAAACTTTTCTATAAAAAACGAAAATAACTTATTCATTGATTTTATATAAATACATAAAAATAGTTACTTACAACAGAAAAAACTAGTATGTTGTGGCCATCACGAAACTTTCTTCTATATTTTTCTTTCTTTTTTTTTTTTTTCTGATCCCTCCCCATGCTTGACGAGGAAGCAATATTCCCAACAAAAACAAAATGACACATGCAAAAACTTGACGACTATCCCAATGTCTGAATTATTGCAAAAGCAAAGCAAAGAGCGAAAATTGAAAGTTATTTTAAAAGCCTTGCTTGAATGAATTACAAATATTTTATTTGTTAACAAACATAAGATGGCAACAGTTCAAAATTTTAAATCATTGAGATAATATTTCCTATCATTTCCATACAATTAAAATCACGAGAAATACGCAGACGACAATCTATTACGATTTATCTTTCTTATTGTTGCATTAATAAAAATATTTTTATTCGCAAAAAAAAAAAAAAAAATCAACACCTCTTGGAGCGATCGGCGTCAAAATAGAACCAAAGCCTGTTTACATATGGATTCACATATATTCCAAATTTCAACCAGAACGTAGCATTACTTCTTGAGATAGGGCACTCAAAATGGAAAAAAAGAACGGGTGATTGCGCTACCTCCTTTTTAGCTGTTGACACAAAAATAAAATCAGTTCTTATACCCACTAAGGGCTACTTGCCGATAAATTTTTCTTTCATTCCGTTCATTATTTCTTGAGATACAGCAGTCACAATTGACGACAAAAAACGTTCTATAGCTCAACCCCCGTTTGAGTTACACCGGTATTCTCCACTCCGGTTAAAACTCGGACCGAGGCTTAAACCTCGAAGTTGAAAAACTACTCTATTCTCCATCCCGGTTTGGCGTTAAACTCGGTCACGGAACGCCCACTTCCAGAGCTCGGCTTGTAACCGCTACTTCGACGGTTTAAAACTAGATTTCCTTCCCATCATTCCTTTGTGAGCAAACAAAATGGACGACGGCTGTTTGGATTATTTTGAGTGACTTGCAAATGCTAGAAACTATTGATAAACATTCGCTAACTTGACGTCAGAGAAACAAAGATTAATTACAAAATTTTATCAGAATTAACATTCGTTATAGGTGTTATCAAAAAGTACGACCGAAAACATTAATGCAATGATCAACAGAATGGTGCGAAAAAAATCATTTTTTTAAAAAATTTCCACGCCACTGTAGCGCGGAAAAGTTGCGGTTGGTAAGCATTTTTTTTTTTTTTTTTTTTGAAATCTGATTTATTTCTGCCGCACCGTTTCTTTGTATTTTAAACTTTCGCCTCAATTAACAACAAAAACGTTACAAAAGAATACTGCATGAAAAAATAACTATTTGGGGGGGGGGAGGGATTAGATGCCACTTCTGAGAGAATATCTTAGAACACTTTCGTCCCTTACAAACTATCCTTTATCAAATAATTTCTGGAACACGAAAACTTATTATTTTTTTTAATGCAGCATTGCTACAACTTTAAAATGCAGGTCAAACAATTTTTAAACCGCTAATAGTTTTTTAAACAAATTCTTCCCATATAACGTCACAACGGAGCTTTTATAATTGCTAAAGTTTTGTTTTAAATTTGTGAAAAATGTGGCAGAATAGCACTTGCCATTATTTTTATGAGTTTGGGGAAAATGAAAAAATGGTCTGAAGCAAAATAATCAGGAGTGCTCACCTCGGCTGTGGGAGGAGGGGGGGGGGGGGGCGTCATGGCGCAGAATATGCCATGAAATTTTTCGGGGGGGGGGCTGTTCAGGGAATAATTTCTTCTTTTTTTAGAGGGGTCATCCAATTTGGGGGGCCTTTGAAGTGTTCGGGAGGGAGGGGTGTGCCCTTGCTCTTAGGGAGGGCGGGGGCACCCCTGGAAAAATCAATTACTTTTCTTAAACAGTAGTACCTGTTGCAACTTTTTTACTCTAACAAGGTATCTTGTCCAATTGAGAGACTCTGAATTACATAAATCATTCCAAGACAGAAAATGACAGAATGAAGTTGAATGTTCCACAAAATTTCAATGCGCAACACAATAATACCTAAACGAATTTAAAATTCTCTTTGTTTCAAATAATTATAAATAAAACGGTTCAGTAGATTTTTAACTGCAGAAGAAATTACTATTACTAGCTTCATGAACACATTAATATGGAAAAATATTTTCAATGGATGAAATAACATTTGATTTTATGCTAGGGAATGTAAATATAGAAGCAATTAGAATGTGACTTTATTTTTGCATACAAACACGCATGTAATTACAAGACAGGGGATGAGAAAGAGCTTTGAAAAACAAGTGATTGTAAAAATTAAGGTGTGAATGATAACAAGGAATTTTTACATGGGCGTCCATATGCAAAATTTTAAGAGGAGGGGGGGGGAATCAGGTATTTTCCATATGTTTTAGCAGGATATTTTCCCGCGGAAACCGATTTCAGTACAGATTTTAGAACGAATAAAATTTGACATTTTTACTTATTCAATAATGGCTGGAAAAGAAATGTTTTTACATTTTAGCAAAGAAAAAAATACTAAAGCAAGGAAGTTGTAATTTCTAAAGAGGGGGGGGGGGGGGGCTTGAGTTCCCACTTGCCCCCCTCGCCATATGGGTGCCCTTGAATTTTTGGATGATAAAAATATAAAATTATTTTTTCAACTTTTAATTGTTGGGAAAAATAAGTTCTTCACATGGAAAACGAATGCAGGGCAAAATTCAGTTTATGAATTTGCCCTGTGTCGTTTACATTAATAAGTTTATGGATTTTAAAGACAATAAATGTTAACAAATGTTTCATGAAATAGAACAGATGGAGGGGGGAGGGGATCGGTTTCTAAAGCTAATACATTGTAACAAGTTTTTAATAATATTATAGATTTTTTTTTTTTTTCTATTTTTTTAATTCTTTTCTTTCTTTCTTTCAAATGCATTTACAACATAGTAGAAAATATAAAGCTTCTATATTATTCAAAAATGTTTACTTCAAACAAGAAAAAAAAACATTTATGACTGACAGATTTTCAATATTAGAAAGAGATTAATATATCAATCAGTAGCGTATCTAGATTGGGGGGAACAACAGTCTGCCCCGGAATTGCATCCAAAGTGGATTTCAAAGTTAGTAAAATAAATAAATTTTAATTAATTCTCTGAAGTTTTCCCTTTTTTTCTTAAATCATATTTAATTCATTAAATGTCAACGAAAACAAAGCACAATATTGCGCTTGGACGGAGCTCGTTACATATGCGTCTAGGGCAAATTTTACATAAAATTTATTCGTAATTATTAAACTCGTTTTTTTAATAGTTACAACGCCAAAATAAAAATAAGTTGTTGTTTCTAAAAAATAGCACGAACTTAATATTTACATAAAACATCTTTTGGAAAGAGGGGGGGGGGGATTTCGTAAATTACAGCCCGGCCCAGATGAAACCCTTGCCAAGAATGTGACTATATTATTGAATTAGTTTTTATTTCATCTTGATTAATAACAAGATGAAAAAAAAACATTTAATTAATAACAAGATAAAAAACTTTTTAAGTTTCTATACAGAAACATTAAAAAAATGCATTGATGTCTTTAAATTTCAAATTGAGTCTAATAAAAAAAAATTGCATGAACTAGATCCATTTTGCTACTCCCAATTCTTATTATATGTCAATCATTCTTCTGCGCGCGAATTTACTACCACGTGGAATGCAGTCATGTAGAAAATGTCACGTGAGTCACTCTACCCAATGGTAACAGCCGTTTCATTTCTCCTTCAGTTAAAACTCGGCTCCCCTAAATCGTGCTTGAAATGACTTGAAGAATACGCACCGCGTTCGAAACTAGTTTTCCCTTACTTCTCGGTTTTGGGGAGCCGAGTTTCATCTCCGTTCTGTGACGGTATTGAGAATACGGCCGTTATAGACACCAAAATTGAATCAGCACCTGTTCCTGTTAATACCAACATATGGACCAAATTTTGTTTGATTCCGCCAGTAACTTCCTGAGGAATAGCAAGCACGCGTAACTCGAAAAACGTCCCATTGCTCCACCCCCCTTGGAGGAATTCGCGCCAAAAACTAATGGGCACAAGTTCACATAGGGGCACATATGTGTACTAAATTTCGTTCGATTTCATGCGGTAGTTTTTGTTGTAGAGCGGCCACAAAAAACTGGTCACACACAGACGTGACACACATACATACACACACACACACACACACACACACACATACATACACACACACAGACAGACAGACATTTTCCAAAAATGGTCGAAATGGACTCAGCACACCTCAAAACGTTCGAATCCGTCAAAATTCGAAATTCGAAAATTTGCACGAATCCAATACTTTCTTCTATATATTAGATATAGAAGAAAGTAAAAATCAATCGCTATTAATGATGCAAAAAAGATGGCAATTTATGAAATATAGGTGAAACAAGTATGAGAAATGCGCAAAATGACATTTCTTGACCAAAATAAATAATCGCTAAATATTTAAGAAATGCTTGAAACGACGAGGTAGGGTTAGGGGGTCACCCTCTGATTTTGGAGTAAATCACACTTCGGCCCCAACCTCTGCCTCATTTTTTTAGTACAGAACAGCTACCTCCAACGCCTCGGAAGAGTTTCTGAATCTACTTCAGCACTTCTGAAAAAAAAAAAAAAAATTCAAAAGTCCCTTTGATTTCCGAATTATGTCACCATTCAAAACGTCTTTAATCAATTTCTTACATTAATGCCCTTAATTCCTTCTAAACAATAGATAAAGTTTGTAAAAAATCTCCAATTTTATGAATAGTGTTAGTTTTAAACAACTCAGAAGTACAAGTAGAGTTTAATTTCAGAAATTGAGGGAGTGGGAGAAGGGACACGCAAGTGTTTTCGGAAATTCAAAAAATAGTCGTAAAAATCGAGTTCAAAATAATCATAAACATTGAGCAGAAAAACCTTTCAAAACTTGCACCCGAGTTTGTTTTGACATGCAATGGCGGATTTAAAATATAGCAAATGTTGCAATTGCGCGAGAAGCCCCATAACCATAGGGCCACCGAAGAAGTTACAAAAATGCGAATGATAACTGTTTTACAACTTCTGTGATCCCCAAAATGTATTTCGACGGGCCTCAAACTTGTAACTCCGCCGAAGGGATACAGAAAAGACTGCATTACTGTGATTCATATTACAAATATCGAAAAATTAAAAATTACCGTCGGTTCAACGGAAATTTAATAAAATGACACAAAAATCGATTTCGCCATCTCATATTTGTTTCCATGGTCTCCAATTCGGCAATATATCACCAAATGATCGTCAGTCTGAGACGCTATATTAGTTTTGCATTGAAATAAGTAATTAATAGCCACAAAAAATGAGTAACCAGGCTTTTCAGAACACCCGATCGAAAACAAAAAGGGAAGTGCACAACTGTGGAACGTCCGTAGACCCCACATACGAAACTTGAACCTTCTACAGATTATCATTTTTGAGTTATGACTTATGACAAATACATACGTACATCCTGCTGCAAGAAAGAAGGCAATAATTAACTTGTTTGGTACCTGAATGTAGTATTAAAGTCTCTTCTGGGGATGACTAAAAATAGAAATTCATACTGAAATTTAAGTAAATAATTTTATATGAAAACAACAACTCAACGATGTTTTTTTTCAAAAACATCTTCCGATTCCATCGGCTTTTCGATGTTTTTTAAGGCTGATGGGCCGATGTTTCCCGCAAGTTAGCATCGGCCGCCGATGCCGATGGCTAAATTGTTGAACCATCGGCGCCGATGCATCGGCCAGGCCGATGCATCGGTCGAGTCCTAGCTTCCAAATGATGAAACATCGTGTTAGCCTATGGTTAAAATTGCGATTGGCCTCCTCCCTCTTAACTAGGCTCTGCTTGCACGACGTTCAAAGCAGGTTTCCTGTCTGCGAATTTTTTGAAAGTCAATAATATTTATCATGTTATGAAATGTGGTAAAAAGCATTTTTTACATGAGAAACGTAACGAACGCTGAATGACTGTTTTTAATGTATTTATTTCCAAATAGGTTCAAAATTGAAAAAAATTGGTAAAAGACAATTTCTGAAATCGCGGCAATTGAAAGATTCCCATGAGACAAATGTGAGGTCCTTGGTTGTACAAGAAGCTGTAGAATCTGCCATGAAGAACTTATCAAATATGAACCTTTCGTCTTCCAAAGGCCCCGATAAATGCTCAGGTTCAACCACTGTAAGAAATAAAGCAAGATCACTGAAATATTACAGGAAAGAAAATGAAAGTAGCCCAAGGTTTGGGGAAGAAGAACTGATCCATGATGGTCTGGCGAAGAAGCATAAAACATTTATGGATTTGGTATTTCAAAAGAAGGATAAAAGAGAAGGCTGGGTTTATTGCAGCAGCAGAAAAGTTTCTAGTGGTAAAAACCTTAAATTAAGTATGTAATGTAAGGGTCATTATCCAATTTTGATTATTGTTACAATGAAATTGTAAATGTTAGTTGATTTAAACGACGAAAATGATTGATGAGGGAAAATCTTGCAAATGTGTCAAATTGCGTGTAGAATTCATGTGTATTAGGTGGCTCATCCAAAATATGTCAATAAACGATTGAATATAGCTGTGTGTTGTATTTGCCTAATTATGTCTATTTATTCTGATGGTTTAATAGTGTTTTGTCTAACGAATTCTGCTACATGTTGATCGATCACTGAAAAATTTTCATGTTAATGATTATCTGATATTTTATGCACTGTCCGCCCCGCTTAGTCGAATATTGTCGGTTCCAAGAAATATTATTCTATTAATCGGGGTATTTGATTAAAAGCGGGGAAATTTTCTTTACCTTTCTAAAATGGCAACATTTGTCTTAAAACCTAATAATAATAAAGCAATAGCTATAAAAATGAATTAATTAATGTTATTGGCAAAAAGGTCTTAAAATAAGCTAAGTTAACAACAAAATATTTTAATAATTAGTATATCGTCGCTTCAGAGCAACAGAGGGATACCTTAGTTCTATTTCTAGGATTAGATGTCTTAGTGTTCCTCTGAGGCGACAATATAAAACAAGTACGTAGGAAAATTATAATAAATAACTCACAACTTGAGTTATGAAATCTTTGTTTCCGCATCTATTTTCAGTACATTATTTTTTGAAAAATTCCATAACAGTAACTCATGTTAGAAAAGGAAAATAACAAAGTTTTTTTTATTCTTAATTTTGTAACAATGAAACGAGTGAAAATTTGAAGAAATACAGAAAAAGCAATTCTAATTCTCATTAGTTGCAAAGCACACTTGAAATTTAGACCCTTAATTAGGACTTCCTGCTCTCTTTCCCAATTCAATTCAGGGTCATGGCAAGTAGTGATGTTCCGGATATCCGTATCCGTATCCGCGGATATATGAGGGAAAATAAAGATCCGTATCTGTTACTTTTTTGACGGATCTTAAACGGATCATTTCTATTCTAAAATTTTTTAAATATTTGAATAAAAGACTCTTAAATTCCGTTTAAATTAGGTTTTATTTCCTATTTAAATTATAAGGCATCATTTCAGAAGCCAATTTGTACCCCCCCCCCCCCCGTTGCAAAAAGGAATTGGAAATAAGTTTTGAAAGTATCAGTGTGTCTTTTTGTGGCAATGTAGCTCCTAAACAGATGAACCGATTTTGATAGTTCATTTTTCGTTCAAAAGGTGACTTGATCAAAAGTGTTCTTAGCTTAGCCTCGTTTATGTAGAACTTCAACTACCGGTGACATTAATTAAAAACCGATTTAACGTTTTTCACGATTATGGTAGTAAAAATTTACCCACACGTTAAAAATGTTGGCCCGAATTGAAAGAACGAAGTTTTCTGCGTTTGATATTTATTTGAAACTTCTAACTTACATATATACAGTAGGAGCTATAATCTTGTTGAGTAAATTTTAAATGCAATTCTAAGCCTTTATACGCGTGATTAGTAGCGATTTCATAGTCGGAAGACAAGAAGAAAAAATTTCGATTTAAAAATTTTACCTGCTGTCAGTTCATATTTGTTAACCAATGTGTGTTCTGACACGCGAAATTCATCTTAATTTGAGGTCGGCTCTCTGAACATGTTTTGCTTTTTTAATTTTTAATCTAATATTAGTTTTTGTTATTGATTTGGGATTTCTGTTATTCCTCATTTTTGTTTTTCTCGGCATCCTTTAAAAAAAGGGAGGCTAAATTCTTTATTTACTGTTTGTAAATGTGTTCCCGGCTCTTTATTTCGTCGGTCGGAGAAGTTCGGTGGAATGGGTCAGCGCTGCATTTATGCTGAAATAAAATGGGAAAAATTATTTCTAGCCTGTCCAGTAGCAGTTTTACACTCTTGCTCCTGTATCCCACATCTACGATTAAGCTAGAAATAATTTTTCACATTCCATCTAGCAGCGCTGACCCATTCCTCCCAACTCTCCCTCAATTTTAACGGCGAATTCTTTAAAGAGTAAATCATAGTTTTGATTATATTTTTGCCGCAGTTGACATTTTTTGAAGAAACTGCCATTATTCTGACGGGAATACCTTCGGTAACAAATTTTACACTTGGATAGTTGAATTGGGTAAAATAAAAATGTTGAGATCCGTATCCGTATCCGCGGATCTTGACACTGATGATCCAGATCCGCGGATCTACTTTTTTAACGATCCGGCACATCCCGGCAAGCCCCTTGTCAGTTTGGTAGACTTGCCCTCCTCCAGGGACGAGCACAGAAAATTTTGAGGCCCGTCACAAATGACTTTTTTGAGCCCCCTCTATATTGTTTGCCCGTATTTCCACCCCTAGTTTTAAAAATATTGGGACCCCCTTCAAGATCGGGCCAACAGGTGTCCCTTCTCTCCCCTGTGCACGCCCCTGCCCTCCTCCCCCAAAAACTCTTGAAAAACTTACACTGCACCGATTTCGAGCCGGGGACTCCCTAAGGACCGGACCCCTAGTTTCCAATTAGGCTAGTATCTGGTTACCAAGATGTGCCAAATTCAGCTCCTTGATACATCTTGAGTAAAAAATGTAAAAATCATGATTCTCGCGTTTTTATGGCATATTTTTAAAGATAAATTTTTGTGACTGATATGTTCCATGTGTTGCCATTTATGTAATACTGAATTCAGTGTTTTGGAAGTTGTTTTGTAGTTGCTTGTTTTTATCTTACTTCTACTGCATACTGTTAATATCTTAAGCATGAGAAAAAAAATCACTTACTCTGCTCTATTTCATTTTCTACTCTACTTGTGATTGAAAAAAAAATGTTTGCTTGGAGAAATATTTCGTATGCATTTATTTTTAACTTAGGTAAAATACTTTAAATAATTTCAACTGTTCTAGAGTATTTGAAAATTATTTAAGTTTTTGAAATTCCTTAAAAAGTTCTTCAATTTTGTCTCTTATCAAGAAAATAAAGTATGAATTGTCCAAATGGCTAGAATATTACTCTTTCGTTTTTATTTTCTGAATCTCTACATTATTTCTTTTAAACCATTTTATACAATTTGTATGCTGCAGAGGTTCCCAAACTTCAGATCTCCGCGGACCCCCTAAAGAAAAATCACAAACTTCGCGGACCCCTCCTCCACCGACAGCAAAAAAAAAAAGTATTTGACACAGTTTCATCTATTTTTTTCTACTCATTTTTACGCTTTTTTTCCTTTTAATTTATTAAATCATTGTTCTGTATGCTTTTTAGATCTCTTGTTTGGTTTTATTTCTTATTAAACATTATTACTTTGAGTTATGGAAGAAAATTTTTATTTGAAATTCAATTAGGAATAAAAATGATATCACCAAATTTCTGCAACAAGTTTTCTAATAAAAATTAATTTTCGAAGTTAGTCAACAAAACACTGTTAGCTTAGTTTAAGTGTGTTAATTTTTCATATAAGTTGTATTTGTATGGCGTATTAGTATTTTAATTATTAACTATGGTTCAAGCAAACCTACACTACACTGGCAACGTCGCAATCCTGTGATTAGGATCTGGTTAACCTTCACAATGCTGCCTGCTTAAGCAGCCTTCGCTTGAAACTTTGAATGAAAATTTTGGAGCAAAAATTTTATTTAAAGAATAGTATCCCAGCTGTAAAAATGTGCCTCAATGTTTGCATTTTACGAAAAAAAAAGTTTTATAACAATAGAAACTTTGTCATGTATACTAAATTAATTAATGTGTAGTGTGTTCACTTCCGACAATTCCTGGGGGGGGGGGGGGCTACGTCCTGCATGTACTTAGGCAAAACCTTTTTTATTCCTCATAAATGTGCTTTCTTTTAGAGTTAAAAAATCATTACTCGTCCTTCTATCTCAATTATATCTAACGTTTTAGCTGGATAGCACTGCGGAGCTCCTGGCATGCAATCGCGGACCCCCCGGGGTCCGCGGACCACAGTTTGGGAAATTCTGCTGCAGGGCATTTGAGTCAGGGGAGGGGGGATGTTAGGGAAATGATCAAAAACAAACTACACTGAAAGCCGATATGAGCAAATGACGATATGCTTTTTTTTCTCCTCTCTGTCGATTAATGTCAACAGTTTGTCGGGCAAGCAATTTTTATTTTGATTGATCTTGATTTGCAAAAGAATACATAACTTTTAAAAGACTTTTTTTGCCTATTTTTCTTCATATTTTTGTAGTCTCAATTACTCCATTTAAGGCCTCAAAATACAGATTTTTATATCTATTTTTCAAAAAATTTCCCTAAAGGGGGGGGGGAACCCCCTGAAATTATGAATGTTCTACAACTGACTTAAAGGGACACTCTCCTGTTATCCTTGCCACTACAAGGGGAATAAAAAAAAAATAAGAAGAAATTAAAATGAAAATAACAACAGTTCAACAGTGGAATCGTTAAAAATCGAATCAAAAAACGTCTTTATGTCTTGATCCCCCTCATCAACCAAGACTAATCTTGAACCTTGTGTGTGTTTTTTTTTTTTTTTTTGAGCAATCACGATTGCTTATTGCTTTCATTTGACTGTCCTTGACGTTACGGTTCCTTTTTCAGCTTGGACCAGGGCTGCAGCACCACATTCCACCGGCGGCGGCGCGGCTGGTCCTGAGCACTGTCCACCGGAATCCACTTTTGCTGGGCGGTGGCGTCCATGTCCTACACACGCATGCTCATATACACTCCCCTACGTGCGCACGCCTTTACACACATACACACGCCTACGTGCACACACGTAAGCCTACACACACAACTATACACACGTAACCACCCAGGAGGAGGGACGTGCTTGGGGGGGGGGGGGGCGTTTCTAGAAACAATAACTCTAATCAGTAGGGTCTTGTCGCAACTCGTGATTGCGAAAAACATAATTTGAATTCAAAGTTTCGGAATTCAAATTAGAATCAATTGGGGGAAGTAGGTCACAGATTTTTTTTTTTTTTATTTCAAGTACTTACTGGAGGAGAGCTCACCTCAAATTTTATTCTTGCGTCTTGAAATTCCTAGCTTTTTTCATCTGAATGTCTAATTTATTTTGTATTGGCTTAAACACCACACTCGATTATTTAATTCATAAATCTCCTGTCACCGTCCCATTGAGAGCAGAAAGTAGCGAAACACGTCATGTAACGAGAGAATCTAAATAGGATAAAATAGCGATTGCCCGTTATTCGTTGTGTTAAAGCATTTGCGCAAAGGAAAAAATTTTTATCCCTGTATTTCAATTTATTGAATGAAAAGGAGCTCTAAAGATTTTATCTTTGCAGAAACTATTGTTCAACGGTCGATCTTCCTGATAAATCTGGAAAATGCATCGTAAGAAAACTCATCCTACTCAGACAATGGAAGACACGAAAATATTTTGCAACTTAAAACACTAGGTAACTCCCCTGAGTAGTAGATAGTATTAAATTACAACGATTTGCTATGATACAAGTATGTTCTAGCTAGTAAGAAAAAAAAAGTGGTATTTATCAGCACAAAAATAATTCACAACTCCAGAACTCGAATACACTACCTTGCTGTGATTAAGGCTGCGTTCGGAAACGATCCACCGGTTACACCGCGTGGTTAGTCCGGTGTGGTTATGACGTATTAGGAATTTCTCTAGGAATTCCGGTAGAACAGCTGTGTTTCCGAACGCTCGTGGTTAAACCGCGGTAGTTCTAGTTCAGCAGCAAACGACACTCCAATCAACGCGTAACTTTCATAATAGGCAAGTCACGTGTGTTACGATCAAAACATGAAACACGACCGGATTGGCCAACACAGACTTTGTGACGTTTGTGATCTCGCTAACCGCTTCCAGACAGCGGTGCCACAGGTTGCTACCAAGTCGACCGCCAGAAAACAACCGCAGTGTTTCCGAACGCGGTTAAGTGACGTCAGCGGTTCCACCGCAAGCGTTTCCGAACGCTTGCGGTTGCACCGAGGCGACCGATCCGCGTTTCCGAATGCACCCTAATAATACTTTAGAAAATTGTAAAACATTACATTCCACGGTTGCGTTCGACGAGCACGACCGGTTAGTTAATCACGTGACAACTAGTGCTCACGTGCTCCAATCAACCAATCAACTGCTTAGAATGGTAACCGCTGCGGTAACCGATTGATCATAGAACGCCGTGGTTAGTAACTGGTTACTTACCGGTCGCCGGGTGAGGTTCGTCGAACGCAACCCACGTGTTTTCTTTGGGGTAAATTTAGAGGCTTCAGACAGTTTGTGGTGTAATGTAATTTCAGAAGAATAGAAAAGAAAGCTTCCCATAAACACGATAAAAAATCGCTGTCATTCAGTAAGCGTCAAAGCAAGTTATAAGTTACGGCATGCGTTTGTTTTACCTTTTTCATCCGCTATTAGACAGTGACTGCAGCGCCCCCTATAGTTTATTGGAGTTGCGAATTAGATTAATCAGCACAAAGTCAGCATTTTAAAATAGTTATATAAAAATGTTTTGATCTTCTAAAAAATTTAAATAAATAAATAAAAATTAATTATAAATATTTCTATAATTATAAATAAATAAATATATATATATATATATATATATATATATATATATATATATATATATATATATATATATATATATATATATATATATATATATATATATATATATATATACCTTAAAAGACTCTACTTTACCATTTTTTATGGTACACTATTATTACCGTGTAATAACGTTTTCTTCAGGTATTAAAGATTATAAAGGAGGCGGAGTAGTAGACAATGGCTCAAACTCAAGATTAAGAATGGTAAATTGATATCAAATGATTGTAAACAGTAAAAGAGCAAAAGAATGAACGCTCAAATACGTATACCAATACAAGAAATCAAAATATTAAAGGGAAATCGATAAATCTTCAGTTTATAAATTATTAAAACATGAAGAATAACCGAATCCTTGAAAAAAAATCTTAGAATAAGAGAAAAAGGCAATAATATCGCTAAAAACAATTAGAAAAAAATATTCGCAGTAGCTTAACACCATAGCAGAACAGCAGACAAGTTGGTTTCGTTTTTATCCTATTTACAGCGCCCTCTAGTTACTGTCCATTCGGAGGCAAAAATCTGAGGACTGGACTAACATTACTTTAGTATTCTTCCACAAGATGGCGCAGTAATAGAAATTGCTTGACTGCCATAGGAACAGCATAGAAACAGCACCGCTCTTTAAAGCAAGTTGTAAAACATTGTTGGTAACCCTGCCAGGCAGCCAACAAACCAAACATTTACCACCCGCTCACCCACCAAGCCAGAAACAGCCAGCCAGCCAACCTATCGACCAACATATTAGCCAACCAACTAACTAGACAGCCAGCCAACCAACCCTGTCAGGCAGACAACAAACCAAACCCTACCACCCGCTCGCCCACCAAGCCAGAAACAGCCAACCAGCCAACCTATCGACAAACCAATTAAGCAACCAACCAACCAACTAACTAGACAGCCAGCCAACCAACCCTGCCAGGCAGCCAACAAACCAAACCCTACTACACGCTCACCCACCAAGCCAGAAACAGCCAGCCAGCCAACCTATCGACCAACAAATTAACCAACCAACCAACCAACCAACTAACTAGACAGCCAGACAACCAACCCTGCCAGGCAGGCAACAAACCAAACCCTACCACCTGCTCACCCACCAAGCCAGAAACAGCCAGCCAGCCAAACTATCGACCAACCAATTAACAAACCAACCAACCAACTAACTAGACAGCCAGCCAACCAACCCTGCCAGGCAGCCAACAAACCAAACCCTACCACCCGCTCACCCACCAAGCCAGAAACAGCCAGCCAGCCAACCTTTCGACCAACCAATTAAACAACCAACCAACCAACTAACTAGACAGCCAGCCAACCAACCCTGACAGGCAGCCAATAAACCAAACCCTACTACACGCTCACCCACCAAGCCAGAAACAGCCAGCCAGCAAACCTATCGACCAACCAATTAACCAACATATCGACCAACCAATTAACCAACCAACCAACCAACCAATTAGACAGCCAGCCAACCAACCCTGCCAGGCAGCCAACAAACCAAACCCTACCACCTGCTCACCCACCAAGCCAGAAACAGCCAGCCAGCCAACCTATCGACCAAACAATTAACCAATCAACCAACCAACTAACTAGACAGCCAGCCATCCAACCCTGCCAGACAGCCAACAACCAAAACCTACCACCCGCTCACCCACCAAGCCAGAAACAGCCAGCCAGCCAACCTATCGACCAACCAATTAACCAACCAACCAACCAACTAACTAGACAGCCAGCCAACCAACTAACTAGACAGCCAGCCAACCAACCCTGCCAGGCAGCCAACAAACCAAACCCTACTACACGCTCACCCACCAAGCCAGAAACAGCCAGCCAGCCAACCTATCGACCAACCAATTAACCAACCAACCAACCAACCAACTAATTAGACAGCCAGCCAACCAACCCTGCCAGGCAGCCAACAAACCAAACCCTACCACCCGCTCACCCACCAAGCCAGAAACAGCCAGCCAGCCAACCTATCGACCAACCAATTAACCAACTAACCAACCAACTAACTAGACAGCCAGCCAACCAACCCTGCCAGGCAGCCAACAAACCAAAGCCTACCATCCGCTCGCCCACCAAGCCAGAAACAGCTAGCCAGCCAACCTATCGATCAACCAATTAACCAACCAACCAACCAACTAACTAGACAGCCAGCCAACCAACCCTGCCAGGCAGCCAACAAACCAAACCCTACTACACGCTCACCCACCAAGCCAGAAACAGCCAGCCAGCGAACCTATCGACCAACCAATTAACCAACCAACCAACCAACCAACCAACCAACTAACTAGACAGCCAGCCAACCAACCCTGCCAGGCAGCCAACAAACCAAATCCTACCACCTGCTCACCCACCAAGCCAGAAACAGCCAGCCAGCCAAACTATCGACCAACCAATTAACCAACCAACCAACCAACTAACTAGACAGCCAGCCAACCAACCCTGCCAGGCAGCCAACAAACCAAACCCTACCACCCGCTCACCCACCAAGCCAGAAACAGCCAGCCAGTCAACCTATCGACCAACCAATTAACCAACCAACCAACCAACTAACTAGACAGCCAGCCAACCAACCCTGCCAGGCAGCCAACAAACCAAAGCCTACCACCCGCTCGCCCACCAAGCCAGAAACAGCCAGCCAGCCAACCTATCGATCAACCAATTAACCGACCAACCAACCAACTAACTAGACAGCCAGCCAACCAACCCTGCCAGGCAGCCAACAAACCAAACCCTACTACACGCTCACCCACCAAGCCAGAAACAGCCAGCCAGCGAACCTATCGACCAACCAATTAACCAACCAACCAACCAACCAACCAACCAACCAACCAACCAACCAACTAACTAGACAGCCAGCCAACCAACCCTGCCAGGCAGCCAACAAACCAATTCCTACCACCTGCTCACCCACCAAGCCAGAAACAGCCAGCCAGCCAAACTATCGACCAACCAATTAACAAACCAACCAACCAACTAACTAGACAGCCAGCCAACCAACCCTGCCAGGCAGCCAACAAACCAAACCCTACCACCCGCTCACCCACCAAGCCAGAAACAGCCAGCCAGTCAACCTATCGACCAACCAATTAACCAACCAACCAACCAACTAACTAGACAGCCATCCAGCCAACCCTGCCAGGCAGCCAACAAACCAAAACCTACCACCCGCTCACCCACCAAGCCAGAAACAGCCAGCCAGCCAACCTATCGACCAACCAATTAACCAACCAACCAACAAACTAACTAGATAGCCAGCCAACCAAACCTGCCAGGCAGCGAACAAACCAAACCGTACCACCCGTTCACCCACCAAGCCAGAAACAGCCAGCCAGCCAATCTATCGACCAACCAGTTAACCAACCAACCAACCAACTAACTAGACAGCCAGCCAACCAAACCTGCCAGCCAGCCAACAAACCAAACCTGCCAGGCAGCCAACAAACCAAACCCTACCACCCGCTCACCCACCAAGCCAGAAGCAGCCAGCCAGCCAACCTATCGACCAACCAACCAAATAACTAGACAGCCAGACAACCAACCCAACCAGGCAGCCAACAAACCAAACCCTACCACCCGCTCACCCACCAAGCCAGAAACAGCGAGCCAGCCAACCTATCGACAAACCAATTAACCAACAAACCAACCAACTAACTAGACAGCCACCCAACCAACCCTGCCTGGCATCGCACAAACCAAACCCTACCACCCGCTCACCCACCAAACAAGAAACAGCCAGCCAGCCATCCTATCGACCAACTAATTAACCAACCAACCAACCAACTAACTAGTTAGCCAGCCAACCAACCCTGCCAGGCAGCCAACAAACCAAACCCTACCACCCGCTCACCCACCAAGCCAGAAACAGCCAGCCAGCCAAAATATCGACCAACCAATTAACCAACCAACTAACTAGACAGCCAGCCACCCAACCCTGCCAGGCAGACAACAAACCAAACCCTACCACCCGCTCACCCACCAAGCCAGAAACAGCCAGCCAGCCAACCTATCGACCAATAAATTAACCAACCAACCAACCAGCTAACTAGACAGCCAGGCAGCCAACCCTGCCAGGCATCGCACAAATCAAACCCTACCACCCGCTCACCCACCAAACAAGAAACAGCCAGCCAGCCATCCTATCGACCAACTAATTAACCAACCAACCAACCAACTAACTAGTTAGACAGCCAACCAACCCTGCCAGGCAGCCAACAAACCAAACATTTACCACCCGCTCACCCACCAAGCCAGAAACAGCCAGCCAGCCAACCTATCGACCAACCAATTAGCCAACCAACTAACTAGACAGCCAGCCAACCAACCCTGTCAGGCAGACAACAAACCAAACCCTACCACCCGCTCGCCCACCAAGCCAGAAACAGCCAACCTATCGACAAACCAACTAACCAACCAACCAACCAACTAACTAGACAGCCAGCCAAACAACCCTGCCAGGCAGCCAACAAACCAAACCCTACCACCCGCTCACCCACCAAGCCAGAAACAGCCAGCCAGCCAACCTATCGACCAACCAATTAACCAACTAACCAACCAACTAACTAGACAGCCAGCCAACCAACCCTGCCAGGCAGCCGACAAACCAAAACCTACCACCCGCTCGCCCACCAAGCCAGAAAGAGCCAGCCAGCCAACCTATCGACCAACCAATTAATCAACCAACCAACCAACTAACTAGACAGCCAGCCAACCAACCCTGCCAGGCAGCCAACAAACCAAACCCTACTACACGCTCACCCACCAAGCCAGAAACAGCCAGACAGCGAACCTATCGACCAACCAACTAACCAAACAACCAACCAACCAACCAACCAACCAACCAACCAACCAACTAATTAGACAGCCAGCCAACCAACCCTGCCAGGCAGCCAACAAACCAAACCCTACCACCTGCTTACCCACCAAGCCAGAAACAGCCAGCCAGCCAAACTATCGACCAACCAATTAACAAACCAACCAACCAACTAACTAGACAGCCAGCCAACCAACCCTGCCAGGCAGCCAACAAACCAAACCCTACCACCCGCTCACCCACCAAGCCAGAAACAGCCAGCCAATCAACCTATCGACCAACCAATTAACCAACCAACCAACCATTTAACTAGACAGCCAGCCAACCAACCCTGCCAGGCAGCAAACAAACCAAAACCTACCACCCGCTCACCCACCAAGCCAGAAACAGCCAGCCAGCCAACCTATCGACCAACCAATTAACCAACCAACCAACAAACTAACTAGATAGCCAGCCAACCAACCCTGCCAGGTAGCGAACAAACCAAACCGTACCACCCGGTCACCCACCAAGCCAGAAACAGCCAGCCAGCCATCCTATCGACCAACCAAATAACTAACCAACCAACCAACCAACTAACTAGAAGGCCAGCCAAACAACCCTGCCAGGCAGCCAACAAACCAAACCCTACCACCCGTTCACCCACCAAGCCAGAAACAGCCAGCCAGCCAACCTATCGACCAACCAATAAACCAACCAACGAACCAACTAACTAGACAGCCAGCCAACCAACCCTGCCAGGCAGCCAACAAACCAAACCCTACCACCCGCTCAACCACCAAGCCAGAAACAGCCAGCCAGCCAAAATATCGACCAACCAATTAACCAACCAACTAACTAGACAGCCAGCCAACCAACCCTGCCAGGCATCGCACAAATCAAACCCTACCACCCGCTCACCCACCAAACAAGAAACAGCCAGCCAGCCATCCTATCGACCAACTAATTAACCAACCAACCAACCAACTAACTAGTTAGACAGCCAACCAACCCTGCCAGGCAGCAAACAAACCAAACCCTACCACCCGCTCACCCACCAAGCCAGAAACAGCCAGCCAGCCAAAATATCGACCAACCAATTAACCAACCAACTAACTAGACAGCCAGCCAACCAACCCTGCCAGGCATCGCACAAATCAAACCCTACCACCCGCTCACCCACCAAGCCAGAAACAGCCAGCCAGCCAACCTATCGACCAATAAATTAACCAACCAACCAACCAACTAGACAGCCAGCCACCCAACCCTGCCAGGCAGCCAACAAACCAAACCCTACCACCCGCTCACCCACCAAGCCAGAAACAGCCAGCCAGCCAACCTATCGACCAATAAATTAACCAACCAACCAACCAGCTAACTAGACAGCCAGGCAGCCAACAAACCAAACCTAACCACCCGCTCACCCACCAAGCCAGAAACAGCCAGCCAGCCAACCTATCGACCAACCAATTAACCAACCAACTAACCAACTAACTAGACAGCCAGCCAACCAATCCTGCCAGGCATCCAACAAACCAAACTCTACCACCCGCTCATCCACCAAGCCAGAAACAGCCAGCCAGCCAACCTATCGACCAACCAATTAACCAACCAACCAACCAACAAACCAACCAACTATCTAGTTAGCCAGCCAACCAACCCTGCCAGGCAGCCAACAAACCAAACATTTACCACCCGCTCACCCACCAAGCCAGAAACAGCCAGCCAGCCAACCTATCGACCAACATATTAGCCAACCAACTAACTAGACAGCCAGCCAACCAACCCTGTCAGGCAGACAACAAACCAAACCCTACCACCCGCTCGCCCACCAAGCCAGAAACAGCCAACCAGCCAACCTATCGACAAACCAATTAAGCAACCAACCAACCAACTAACTAGACAGCCAGCCAACCAACCCTGCCAGGCAGCCAACAAACCAAACCCTACTACACGCTCACCCACCAAGCCAGAAACAGCCAGCCAGCCAACCTATCGACCAACAAATTAACCAACCAACCAACCAACCAACTAACTAGACAGCCAGACAACCAACCCTGCCAGGCAGGCAACAAACCAAACCCTACCACCTGCTCACCCACCAAGCCAGAAACAGCCAGCCAGCCAAACTATCGACCAACCAATTAACAAACCAACCAACCAACTAACTAGACAGCCAGTCAACCAACCCTGCCAGGCAGCCAACAAACCAAACCCTACCACCCGCTCACCCACCAAGCCAGAAACAGCCAGCCAGCCAACCTATCGACCAACCAATTAACCAACCAACCAACCAACTAACTAGACAGCCAGCCAAACAACCCTGCCAGGCAGCGAACAAACCAAACCCTACCACCCGCTCGCCCACCAAGCCAGAAACAGTCAGCCAGCCAACCTATCGACCAACCAATTAACCAACCAACCAACCAACTAACTAGACAGCCAGCCAACCAACCCTGCCAGGCAGCCAACAAATAAAACCCTTTTACACGCTCACCCACCAAGCCAGAAACAGCCAGCCAGCCAACCTATCGACCAAACAATTAACCAACCAACCAACCAACCAACCAACCAACCAACCAACTAACTAGACAGCCAGCCAACCAACCCTGCCTGCCAGGCAGCCAACAAACCAAACCCTACCACCTGCTCACCCACCAAGTCAGAAACAGCCAGCTAGCCAAACTATCGACCAACCAATTAACAAACCAACCAACCAACTAACTAGACAGCCAGCCAAACAACCCTGCCAGGCAGGCAACGAAACAAACCCTACCACCCGCTCACCCACCAAGCCAGAAACAGCCAGCCAGCCAACCTATCGACCAACCAATTAACCAACTAACCAACCAACTAACTAGACAGCCAGCCAACCAACCCTGCCAGGCAGCCGACAAACCAAAACCTACCACCCGCTCGCCCACCAAGCCAGAAAGAGCCAGCCAGCCAACCTATCGACCAACCAATTAATCAACCAACCAACCAACTACCTAGACAGCCAGCCAACCAACCCTGCCAGGCAGCCAACAAACCAAACCCTACTACACGCTCACCCACCAAGCCAGAAACAGCCAGACAGCGAACCTATCGATCAACCAATTAACCAACCAACCAACCAACCAACTAATTAGACAGCCAGCCAACCAACCCTGCCAGGCAGCCAACAAACCAAACCCTACCACCTGCTCACCCACCAAGCCAGAAACAAAGCCAGCCAAACTATCGACCAACCAATTAACAAACCAACCAACCAACTAACTAGACAGCCAGCCAACCAACCCTGCCAGGCAGCCAACAAACCAAACCCTACCACCCGCTCACCCACCAAGCCAGAAACAGCCAGCCAATCAACCTATCGACCAACCAATTAACCAACCAACCAACCATTTAACTAGACAGCCAGCCAACCAACCCTGCCAGGCAGCAAACAAACCAAAACCTACCACCCGCTCACCCACCAAGCCAGAAACAGCCAGCCAGCCAACCTATCGACCAACCAACCAACAAACTAACTAGATAGCCAGCCAACCAACCCTGCCAGGTAGCGAACAAACCAAACCGTACCACCCGGTCACCCACCAAGCCAGAAACAGCCAGCCAGCCAACCTATCGACCAACCAAATAACTAACCAACCAACCAACCAACTAACTAGAAGGCCAGCCAAACAACCCTGCCAGGCAGCCAACAAACCAAACCCTACCACCCGTTCACCCACCAAGCCAGAAACAGCCAGCCAGCCAACCTATCGACCAACCAATAAACCAACCAACGAACCAACTAACTAGACAGCCAGCCAACCAACCCTGCCAGGCAGCCAACTAAACCAAACCACCTACCACCCGCTCAACCACCAAGCCAGAAACAGCCAGCCAGCCAAAATATCGACCAACCAATTAACCAACCAACTAACTAGACAGCCAGCCAACCAACCCTGCCAGGCATCGCACAAATCAAACCCTACCACCCGCTCACCCACCAAACAAGAAACAAGCCAGCCAGCCATCCTATCGACCAACTAATTAACCAACCAACCAACCAACTAACTAGTTAGACAGCCAACCAACCCTGCCAGGCAGCCAACAAACCAAACCCTACCACCCGCTCACCCACCAAGCCAGAAACAGCCAGCCAGCCAAAATATCGACCAACCAATTAACCAACCAACTAACTAGACAGCCAGCCAACCAACCCTGCCAGGCATCGCACAAATCAAACCCTACCACCCGCTCACCCACCAAGCCAGAAACAGCCAGCCAGCCAACCTATCGACCAATAAATTAACCAACCAACCAACCAACTAGACAGCCAGCCACCCAACCCTGCCAGGCAGCCAACAAACCAAACCCTACCACCCGCTCACCCACCAAGCCAGAAACAGCCAGCCAGCCAACCTATCGACCAATAAATTAACCAACCAACCAACCAGCTAACTAGACAGCCAGGCAGCCAACAAACCAAACCTAACCACCCGCTCACCCACCAAGCCAGAAACAGCCAGCCAGCCAACCTATCGACCAACCAATTAACCAACCAACTAACCAACTAACTAGACAGCCAGCCAACCAATCCTGCCAGGCATCCAACAAACCAAACTCTACCACCCGCTCATCCACCAAGCCAGAAACAGCCAGCCAGCCAACCTATCGACCAACCAATTAACCAACCAACCAACCAACAAACCAACCAACTATCTAGTTAGCCAGCCAACCAACCCTGCCAGGCAGCCAACAAACCAAACATTTACCACCCGCTCACCCCCACCCAAGCCAGAAACAGCCAGCCAGCCAACCTATCGACCAACATATTAGCCAACCAACTAACTAGACAGCCAGCCAACCAACCCTGTCAGGCAGACAACAAACCAAACCCTACCACCCCGCTCGCCCACCAAGCCAGAAACAGCCAACCAGCCAACCTATCGACAAACCAATTAAGCAACCAACCAACCAACTAACTAGACAGCCAGCCAACCAACCCTGCCAGGCAGCCAACAAACCAAACCCTACTACACGCTCACCCACCAAGCCAGAAACAGCCAGCCAGCCAACCTATCGACCAACAAATTAACCAACCAACCAACCAACCAACTAACTAGACAGCCAGACAACCAACCCTGCCCAGGCAGAGCAACAAACCAAACCCTACCACCTGCTCACCCACCAAGCCAGAAACAGCCAGCCAGCCAAACTATCGACCAACCAATTAACAAACCAAACCAACCAACTAACTAGACAGCCAGTCCAACCAACCCTGCCAGGCAGCCAACAAACCAAACCCTACCACCCGCTCACCCACCAAGCCAGAAACAGCCAGCCAGCCAACCTATCGACCAACCAATTAACCAACCAACCAACCAACTAACTAGACAGCCAGCCAAACAACCCTGCCAGGCAGCGAACAAACCAAACCCTACCACCCGCTCGCCCACCAAGCCAGAAACAGTCAGCCAGCCAACCTATCGACCAACCAATTAACCAACCAACCAACCAACTAACTAGACAGCCAGCCAACCAACCCTGCCAGGCAGCCAACAAATAAAACCCTTTTACACGCTCACCCACCAAGCCAGAAACAGCCAGCCAGCCAACCTATCGACCAAACAATTAACCAACCAACCAACCAACCAACCAACCAACCAACCAACCAACTAACTAGACAGCCAGCCAACCAACCCTGCCTGCCAGGCAGCCAACAAACCAAACCCTACCACCTGCTCACCCACCAAGTCAGAAACAGCCAGCTAGCCAAACTATCGACCAACCAATTAACAAACCAACCAACCAACTAACTAGACAGCCAGCCAAACAACCCTGCCAGGCAGGCAACGAAACAAACCCTACCACCCGCTCACCCACCAAGCCAGAAACAGCCAGCCAGCCAACCTATCGACCAACCAATTAACCAACTAACCAACCAACTAACTAGACAGCCAGCCAACCAACCCTGCCAGGCAGCCGACAAACCAAAACCTACCACCCGCTCGCCCACCAAGCCAGAAAGAGCCAGCCAGCCAACCTATCGACCAACCAATTAATCAACCAACCAACCAACTACCTAGACAGCCAGCCAACCAACCCTGCCAGGCAGCCAACAAACCAAACCCTACTACACGCTCACCCACCAAGCCAGAAACAGCCAGACAGCGAACCTATCGATCAACCAATTAACCAACCAACCAACCAACCAACTAATTAGACAGCCAGCCAACCAACCCTGCCAGGCAGCCAACAAACCAAACCCTACCACCTGCTCACCCACCAAGCCAGAAACAAAGCCAGCCAAACTATCGACCAACCAATTAACAAACCAACCAACCAACTAACTAGACAGCCAGCCAACCAACCCTGCCAGGCAGCCAACCAACCCTGCCAGGCAGCCAACAAACCAAACCCTACCACCCGCTCACCCACCAAGCCAGAAACAGCCAGCCAATCAACCTATCGACCAACCAATTAACCAACCAACCAACCATTTAACTAGACAGCCAGCCAACCAACCCTGCCAGGCAGCAAACAAACCAAAACCTACCACCCGCTCACCCACCAAGCCAGAAACAGCCAGCCAGCCAACCTATCGACCAACCAACCAACAAACTAACTAGATAGCCAGCCAACCAACCCTGCCAGGTAGCGAACAAACCAAACCGTACCACCCGGTCACCCACCAAGCCAGAAACAGCCAGCCAGCCAACCTATCGACCAACCAATTAACCAACCAACGAACCAACTAACTAGACAGCCAGCCAACCAACCCTGCCAGGCAGCCAACAAACCAAACCCTACCACCCGCTCACCCACCAAGCCAGAAACAGCCAGCCAGCCATCCTATCGACCAAACAATTAAACAACCAACCAACCAACTAACTAGACAGCCAGCCAACCAACCCTGCCAGGCAGCCAACAAACCAAACCCTACTACACGCTCACCCACCAAGCCAGAAACAGCCAGCCAGCCAACCTATCGACCAACCAATTAACCAACCAACCAACCTTGCCAGGCAGCCAACAAACCAAACCCTACCACCTGCTCACCCACCAAGCCAGAAACAGCCAGCCAGCCAACCTATCGACCAAATAATTAACCAACCAACCAACCAACTAACTAGACAGCCAGCCATCCAACCCTGCCAGGCAGCCAACAACCAAAACCTACCACCCGCTCACCCACCAAGCCAGAAACAGCCAGCCAGCCAACCTATCGACCAACCAATTAACCAACCAACCAACTAACTAGAAGGCCAGCCAACCAACCCTGCCAGGCAGCCAACAAACCAAACCCTACTACCCGCTCACCCACCAAGCCAGAAACAACCAGATAGCCAACCTATCGACCAACCAGTTAACCAACCAACCAACCAACTAACTAGACAGCCAGCCAACCAAACCTGCCAGGCAGCCAACAAACCAAACCTGCCAGGCAGCCAACAAACCAAACATGCCAGGCAGCCAACAAACCAAACATTACTACCCACTCACCTACCAAGCCAGAAACAGCCAGCCAGCCAACCTATCGACCAACCAATTAACAAACCAACCAACCAACCAATCAACTAGAAGGCCAGCCAGCCAACCCTGCCAGGCAGCCAACAAACCAAACCCTACCACCCGCTCACCCACCAAGCCAGAAGCAGCCAGCCAGCCAACCTATCGACCAACCAATTAACCAACCACCCAACCAACTAACTAGACAGCCAGCCAACCAACGCTGCCAGGCAGCCAACAAACCAAACCCTACTACACGCTCACCCACCAAGCCAGAAACAGCCAGCCAGCCAACCTATCGACCAACCAATTAACCAACCTATCGATCAACCAATTAACCAACCAACCAACCTTGCCAGGCAGCCAACAAACCAAACCCTACCACCTGCTCACCCACCAAGCCAGAAACAGCCAGCCAGCCAACCTATCGACCAAACAATTAACCAACCAACCAACCAACTAACTAGACAGCCAGCCATCCAACCCTGCCAGGCAGCCAACAACCAAAACCTACCACCCGCTCACCCACCAAGCCAGAAACAGCCAGCCAGCCAACCTATCGACCAACCAATTAACAAACCAACCAACCAACCAATCAACTAGAAGGCCAGCCAGCCAACCCTGCCAGGCAGCCAACAAACCAAACCCTACCACCCGCTCACCCACCAAGCCAGAAGCAGCCAGCCAGCCAACCTATCGACCAACCAATTAACCAACCACCCAACCAACTAACTAGACAGCCAGCCAACCAACGCTGCCAGGCAGCCAACAAACCAAACCCTACTACACGCTCACCCACCAAGCCAGAAACAGCCAGTCAGCCAACCTATCGACCAACCAATTAACCAACCTATCGATCAACCAATTAACCAACCAACCAACCTTGCCAGGCAGCCAACAAACCAAACCCTACCACCTGCTCACCCACCAAGCCAGAAACAGCCAGCCAGCCAACCTATCGACCAAACAATTAACCAACCAACCAACCAACTAACTAGACAGCCAGCCATCCAACCCTGCCAGGCAGCCAACAACCAAAACCTACCACCCGCTCACCCACCAAGCCAGAAACAGCCAGCCAGCCAACCTATCGACCAACCAATTAACCAACCAACCAACTAACTAGAAGGCCAGCCAACCAACCCTGCAAGGCAGCCAACAAACCAAACCCTACTACCCGCTCACCCACCAAGCCAGAAACAACCAGCCAGCCAACCTATCGACCAACCAGTTAACCAACCAACCAACCAACTAACTAGACAGCCAGCCAACCAACCCTGCCAGGCAGCCAACAAATAAAACCCTTTTACACGCTCACCCACCAAGCCAGAAACAGCCAGCCAGCCAACCTATCGACCAACCAATAAACCAACCAACCAACCAACCAACTAACTAGACAGCCAGCCAACCAACCCTGCCTGCCAGGCAGCCAACAAACCAAACCCTACCACCTGCTCACCCACCAAGTCAGAAACAGCCAGCTAGCCAAACTATCGACCAACCAATTAACAAACCAACCAACCAACTAACTAGACAGCCAGCCAAACAACCCTGCCAGGCAGGCAACAAAACAAACCCTACCACCCGCTCACCCACCAAGCCAGAAACAGCCAGCCAGCCAAACTATCGACCAACCAATTAACAAACCAACCAACCAACTAACTAGACAGCCAACCAACCAACCCTGCCAGGCAGCCAACAAACCAAACCCTACCACCCGCTCACCCACCAAGCCAGAAACAGCCAGCCAGCCAAACTATCGACCAACCAATTAACAAACCAACCAACCAACTAACTAGACAGCCAGCCAAACAACCCTGCCAGGCAGGCAACAAAACAAACCCTACCACCCGCTCACCCACCAAGCCAGAAACAGCCAGCAAGCCAAACTATCGACCAACCAATTAACCAACCAACCAACCATTTAACTAGAGAGCCAGCCAACCAACCCTGCCAGGCAGCAAACAAACCAAAACCTACCACCCGCTCACCCACCAAGCCAGAAACAGCCAGCCAGCCAACCTATCGACCAACCAATTAACCAACCAACCAACAAACTAACTAGATAGCCAGCCAACCAACCCTGCCAGGTAGCGAACAAACCAAACCGTACCACCCGGTCACCCACCAAGCCAGAAACAGCCAGCCAGCCAATCTATCGACCAACCAGTTAACCAAGCAACCAACCAACTAACTAGACAGCCAGCCAACCAAATCTGCCAGCCAGCCAACAAACCAAACCTGCCAGGCAGCCAACAAACCAAACTCTACTACCCGCTCACCCACCAAGCCAGAAACAGCCAGCCAGCCAACCTATCGACCAACCAAATAACTAACCAACCAACCAACCAACTAACTAGAAGGCCAGCCAACCAACCCTGCCAGGCAGCCAACAAACCAAACCCTACCACCCGCTCACCCACCAAGCCAGAAACAGCCAGCCAGCCAACCTATCGACCAACCAATTAACCAACCAACGAACCAACTAACTAGACAGCCAGCCAACCAACCCTGCCAGGCAGCCAACAAACCAAACCCTACCACCCGCTCACCCACCAAGCCAGAAACAGCCAGCCAGCCAACCTATCGACCAACCAATTAACCAACCTATCGACCAACCAATTAACCAACCAACCAACCTTGCCAGGCAGCCAACAAACCAAACCCTACCACCTGCTCACCCACCAAGCCAGAAACAGCCAGCCAGCCAACCTATCGACCAAACAATTAACCAACCAACCAACCAACTAACTAGACAGCCAGCCATCCAACCCTGCCAGGCAGCCAACAAACAAAACCTACCACCCGCTCACCCACCAAGCCAGAAACAGCCAGCCAGCCAACCTATCGACCAACCAATTAACCAACCAACCAACTAACTAGAAGGCCAGCCAACCAACCCTGCCAGGCAGCCAACAAACCAAACCCTACTACCCGCTCACCCACCAAGCCAGAAACAACCAGCCAGCCAACCTATCGACCAACCAGTTAACCAACCACCCAACCAACTAACTAGACAGCCAGCCAACCAACGCTGCCAGGCAGCCAACAAACCAAACCCTACCACCCGCTCACCCACCAAGCCAGAAACAGCCAGCCAGCCAACCTATCGACCAACCAATTAACCAACCAACGAACCAACTAACTAGACAGCCAGACAACCAACCCAACCAGGCAGCCAACAAACCAAACCCTACCACCCGCTCACCCACCAAGCCAGAAACAGCCAGCCAGCCAACCTATCGACCAACCAATTAACCAACCAACCAACCAACTAAGTAGACAGCCAGCCAACCAACCCTGCCAGGCAGCCAACACACCAAACCCTACCACCCGCTCACCCACCAAGCCAGAAACAGCGAGCGAGCCAACCTATCGACCAACCAATTAACCAACAAACTAACCAACTAACTAGACAGCCAGCCAACCAACCCTGCCAGGCATCGCACAAACCAAACCCTAACACCCGCTCACCCACCAAACAAGAAACAGCCAGTCAGCCACCCTATCGACCAACCAATTAACCAACCAACCAACCAACTAACTAGTTAGCCAGCCAACCAACCCTGCCAGGCAGCCAACAAACCAAACCCTACCACCCGAACACCCACCAAGCCAGAAACAGCCAGCCAGCCAACCTATCGAACAACCAATTAACCAACCAACTAACTAGACATCCAGCCAACCAACAATGCCAGGCATCGCACAAATCAAACCCTACCACCCGCTCACCCACCGAACCAGAAACAGCCAGCCAGCCACCCTATCGACCAAACAATTAACCAACCAACCAACCAACTAACTAGACAGCCAGTCACCCAACCCTGCCAGGCAGCCAACAAACCAAACCCTACCACCCGCTCACCCACCAAGCCAGAAACAGCCAGCCAGCCAACCTATCGACCAATAAATTAACCAACCAACCAACCAACTAACTAGACAGCCAGGCAGCCAACAAACCAAACCTAACCACCCGCTCACCCACCAAGCCAGAAACAGCCAGCCAGCCAACCTATCGACCAACCAATTAACCAACCAACCAACCAACTAAGTAGACAGCCAGCCAACCAACCCTGCCAGGCAGCCAACAAACCAAACCCTATCACCCGCTCACCCACCAAGCCAGAAGCAGCCAGCCAGCCAACCTATCGACCAACCAATTAACCAACCAACCAACCAACTAACTAGACAGCAAGCCAACCAACGCTGCCAGGCAGCCAACAAACCAATCCCTACCACCCGCTCACCCACCAAGCCTGAAACAGCCAGCCAGCCAACCTATCGACCAACCAATTAACCAACCAACGAACCAACTAACTAGACAGCCAGACAACCAACCCAACCGGGCAGCCAACAAACCAAACATAACCACCCGCTCACCCACCAAGCCAGAAACAGCCAGCCAGCCAACCTATCGACCAACCAATTAACCAACCAACCAACCAACTAAGTAGAGAGCCAGCCAACCAACCCTGCCAGGCAGCCAACACACCAAACCCTACCACCCGCTCACCCACCAAGCCAGAAACAGCGAGCCAGCCAACCTATCGACCAACCAATTAACAACAAACCAACCAACTAACTAGACAGCCAGCCAACCAACCCTGCCAGGCATCGCACAAACCAAACCCTAACACCTGCTCACCCACCAAACAAGAAACAGCCAGCCAGCCACCCTATCGACAAACCAATTAACCAACCAACCAACCAACTAACTAGTTAGCCAGCCAACCAACCCTGCCAGGCAGCCAACAAACCAAACCCTACCACCCGCTCACCCACCAAGCCAGAACCAGCCAGCCAGCCAACCTATCGAACAACCAATTAACCAACCAACTAACTAGACAGCCAGCCAACCAACCCTGCCAGGCATCGCACAAATCAAACCCTACCATCCGCTCACCCACCAACCAGAAACAGCCAGCCAGCCAACCTATCGACCAACCAATTAACCAACCAACCAACCAACAAACCAACCAACTATCTAGTTAGCCAGCCAACCAACCCTGCCAGGCAGCCAACAAACCAAACCCTTACCACCCGCTCACCCACCAAGCCAGAAACAGCCAGCCAGCCAACCTATCGACCAACCAATTAAACAACCAACTAACTAGACAGCAAGCCAACCAACCCTGCCAGGCAGCCAACAAACCAAACCCTACCACCCGCTCACCCACCTAGCCAGAAACAGCCAGCCAACCAACCTATCGACAAAACAATTAACAAACCAACTAACCAACTAACTAGACAGCCAGCCAACCAACCCTGCCAGGCATCCAACAAACCAAACCCTACCACCCGCTCATCCACCAAGCCAGAAACAGTCCGCCAGCCAACCTATCGACCAACTAATTAGCCAACCAACTAACTAGACAGCCAGCCAACCAAGCCTGTCAGGCAGACAACAAACCAAACCCTACCACCCGCTCGCTCACCAAGCCAGAAACAGCCAGCCAGCCAACCTATCGACCAACCAATTAACCAACCAACCAACCAACTAACTAGACAGCCAGCCAACCAACCCTGCCAGGCAGCCAACAAACCGAACCCTACTAAACGCTCACCCACCAAGCCAGAAACAGCCAGCCAGCCAACCTATCGACCAACAAATTAACCAACCAACCAACCAACCAACCAACTAACTAGACAGCCAGACAACCAACCCTGCCAGGCAGGCAACAAACCAAACCCTACCACCTGCTCACCCACCAAGCCAGAAACAGCCAGCCAGCCAAACTATCGACCAACCAATTAACAAACCAACCAACCAACTAACTAGACAGCCAGCCATCCAACCCTGCCAGGCAGCCAACAACCAAAACTTACCACCCGCTCACCCACCAAGCCAGAAACAGCCAGCCAGCCAACCTATCGACCAACCAATTAACCAACCAACCAACCAACTAACTAGAAGGCCAGCCAACCAACCCTGCCAGGCAGCCAACAAACCAAACCCTACTACCCGCTCACCCACCAAGCCAGAAACAACCAGCCAGCCAACCTATCGACCAACCAGTTAACCAACCAACCAACCAACTAACTAGACAGCCAGCCAACCAAACCTGCCAGGCAGCCAACAAACCAAACCTGCCAGGCAGCCAACAAACCAAACATGCCAGGCAGCAAAAAAACCAAACATTACTACCCGCTCACCTACCAAGCCAGAAACAGCCAGCCAGCCAACCTATCGACCAACCAATTAACAAACCAACCAACCAACCAATCAACTAGAAGGCCAGCCAACCAACCCTGCCAGGCAGCCAACAAACCGAACCCTACCACCCGCTCACCCACCAAGCCAGAAGCAGCCAGACAGCCAACCTATCGACCAACCAATTAACCAACCAACCAACTAACTAGACAGCCAGCCAACCAACGCTGCCAGGCAGCCAACAAACCATACCCTACCACCCGCTCACCCACCAAGCCAGAAACAGCCAGCCAGCCAACCTATCGACCAACCAATTAACCAACCAACCAACCAACCAACTAAGTAGACAGCCAGCCAACCAACCCTGCCAGGCAGCCAACACACCAAACCCTACCACCCGCTCACCCACCAAGCCAGAAGCAGCCAGCCAGCCAACCTATCGACCAACCAATTAACCAACCACCCAACCAACTAACTAGACAGCCAGCCAACCAACGCTGCCAGGCAGCCAACAAACCAAACCCTACCACCCGCTCACCCACCAAGCCAGAAACAGCCAGCCAGCCAACCTATCGACCAACCAATTAACCAACCAACCAACCAACTAAGTAGACAGCCAGCCAACCAACCCTGCCAGGCAGCCAACACACCAAACCCTACCACCCGCTCACCCACCAAGCCAGAAACAGCGAGCCAGCCAACCTATCGACCAACCAATTAACCAACAAACCAACCAACTAACTAGACAGCCAGCCAACCAACCCTGCCAGGCATCGCACAAACCAAACCCTAACACCCGCTCACCCACCAAACAAGAAACAGCCAGTCAGCCACCCTATCGACCAACCAATTAACCAACCAACCAACCAACTAACTAGTTAGCCAGCCAACCAACCCTGCCAGGCAGCCAACAAACCAAACCCTACCACCCGAACACCCACCAAGCCAGAAACAGCCAGCCAGCCAACCTATCGAACAACCAATTAACCAACCAACTAACTAGACATCCAGCCAACCAACCCTGCCAGGCATCGCACAAATCAAACCCTACCACCCGCTCACCCACCGAACCAGAAACAGCCAGCCAGCCACCCTATCGACCAAACAATTAACCAACCAACCAACCAACTAACTAGACAGCCAGTCACCCAACCCTGCCAGGCAGCCAACAAACCAAACCCTACCACCCGCTCACCCACCAAGCCAGAAACAGCCAGCCAGCCAACCTATCGACCAATAAATTAACCAACCAACCAACCAACTAACTAGACAGCCAGGCAGCCAACAAACCAAACCTAACCACCCGCTCACCCACCAAGCCAGAAACAGCCAGCCAGCCAACCTATCGACCAACCAATTAACCAACCAACCAACCAACTAAGTAGACAGCCAGCCAACCAACGCTGCCAGGCAGCCAACAAACCAATCCCTACCACCCGCTCACCCACCAAGCCTGAAACAGCCAGCCAGCCAACCTATCGACCAACCAATTAACCAACCAACGAACCAACTAACTAGACAGCCAGACAACCAACCCAACCAGGCAGCCAACAAACCAAACATAACCACCCGCTCACCCACCAAGCCAGAAACAGCCAGCCAGCCAACCTATCGACCAACCAATTAACCAACCAACCAACCAACTAAGTAGAGAGCCAGCCAACCAACCCTGCCAGGCAGCCAACACACCAAACCCTACCACCCGCTCACCCACCAAGCCAGAAACAGCGAGCCAGCCAACCTATCGACCAACCAATTAACCAACAAACCAACCAACTAACTAGACAGCCAGCCAACCAACCCTGCCAGGCATCGCACAAACCAAACCCTAACACCTGCTCACCCACCAAACAAGAAACAGCCAGCCAGCCACCCTATCGACAAACCAATTAACCAACCAACCAACCAACTAACTAGTTAGCCAGCCAACCAACCCTGCCAGGCAGCCAACAAACCAAACCCTACCACCCGCTCACCCACCAAGCCAGAAACAGCCAGCCAGCCAACCTATCGAACAACCAATTAACCAACCAACTAACTAGACAGCCAGCCAACCAACCCTGCCAGGCATCGCACAAATCAAACCCTACCATCCGCTCACCCACCAAACCAGAAACAGCCAGCCAGCCAAACTATCGACCAACCAATTAACCAACCAACCAACCAACAAACCAACCAACTATCTAGTTAGCCAGCCAACCAACCCTGCCAGGCAGCCAACAAACCAAACCCTTACCACCCGCTCACCCACCAAGCCAGAAACAGCCAGCCAGCCAACCTATCGACCAACCAATTAAACAACCAACTAACTAGACAGCAAGCCAACCAACCCTGCCAGGCAGCCAACAAACCAAACCCTACCACCCGCTCACCCACCTAGCCAGAAACAGCCAGCCAACCAACCTATCGACAAAACAATTAACAAACCAACTAACCAACTAACTAGACAGCCAGCCAACCAACCCTGCCAGGCATCCAACAAACCAAACCCTACCACCCGCTCATCCACCAAGCCAGAAACAGTCCGCCAGCCAACCTATCGACCAACCAATTAGCCAACCAACTAACTAGACAGCCAGCCAACCAAGCCTGTCAGGCAGACAACAAACCAAACCCTACGACCCGCTCGCTCACCAAGCCAGAAACAGCCAGCCAGCCAACCTATCGACCAACCAATTAACCAACCAACCAACCAACTAACTAGACAGCCAGCCAACCAACCCTGCCAGGCAGCCAACAAACCGAACCCTACTAAACGCTCACCCACCAAGCCAGAAACAGCCAGCCAGCCAAACTATCGACCAACCAATTAACAAACCAACCAACCAACTAACTAGACAGCCAGCCATCCAACCCTGCCAGGCAGCCAACAACCAAAACTTACCACCCGCTCACCCACCGAGCCAGAAACAGCCAGCCAGCCAACCTATCGACCAACCAATTAACCAACCAACCAACTAACTAGAAGGCCAGCCAACCAACCCTGCCAGGCAGCCAACAAACCAAACCCTACTACCCGCTCACCCACCAAGCCAGAAACAACCAGCCAGCCAACCTATCGACCAACCAGTTAACCAACCAACCAACCAACTAACTAGACAGCCAGCCAACCAAACCTGCCAGGCAGCCAACAAACCAAACCTGCCAGGCAGCCAACAAACCAAACATGCCAGGCAGCAAAAAAACCAAACATTACTACCCGCTCACCTACCAAGCCAGAAACAGCCAGCCAGCCAACCTATCGACCAACCAATTAACAAACCAACCAACCAACCAATCAACTAGAAGACCAGCCAACCAACCCTGCCAGGCAGCCAACAAACCGAACCCTACCACCCGCTCACCCACCAAGCCAGAAGCAGCCAGACAGCCAACCTATCGACCAACCAATTAACCAACCAACCAACTAACTAGACAGCCAGCCAACCAACGCTGCCAGGCAGCCAACAAACCATACCCTACCACCCGCTCACCCACCAAGCCAGAAACAGCCAGCCAGCCAACCTATCGACCAACCAATTAACCAACCAACGAACCAACTAACTAGACAGCCAGACAACCAACCCAACCAGGCAGCCAACAAACCAAACCCTACCACCCGCTCACCCACCAAGCCAGAAACAGCCAGCCAGCCAACCTATCGACCAACCAATTAACCAACCAACCAACCAACTAAGTAGACAGCCAGCCAACCAACCCTGCCAGGCAGCCAACACACCAAACCCTACCACCCGCTCACCCACCAAGCCAGAAACAGCGAGCCAGCCAGCCTATCGAGCAACCAATTAACCAACAAACCAACCAACTAACTAGACAGCCAGCCAACCAACCATGCCAGGCATTGCACAAACCAAACCCTAACACCCGCTCACCCACCAAACAAGAAACAGCCAGTCAGCCACCCTATCGACCAACCAATTAACCAACCAACCAACCAACCAACTAACTAGTTAGCCAGCCAACCAACCCTGCCAGGCAGCCAACAAACCAAACCCTACCACCCGCTCACCCACCAAGCCAGAAACAGCCAGCCAGCCAACCTATCGAACAACCAATTAACCAACCAACTAACTAGACAGCCAGCCAACCAACCCTGCCAGGCATCGCACAAATCAAACCCTACCACCCGCTCACCCACCAAACCAGAAACAGTCAGCCAGCCACCCTATTGACCAAACAATTAACCAACCAACCAACCAACTAACTAGACAGCCAGCCACCCAAACCTGCCAGGCAGCCAACAAACCAAACCCTACCACCCGCTCACCCACCAAGCCAGAAACAGCCAGCCAGCCAACCTATCGACCAATAAATTAACCAACCAACCAACCAACTAACTAGACAGCCAGGCAGCCAACAAACCAAACCTAACCACCCGCTCACCCACCAAGCCAGAAACAGCCAGCCAGCCACCCTATCGACCAACCAACTAACCAACTAACTAGACAGCCAGCCAACCAATCCTGCCAGGCATCCAACAAACCAAACCCTACCACCCGCTCATCCACCAAGCCAGAAACAGCCAGCCAGCCAACCTATCGACCAACCAATTAACCAACCAACCAACCAACTAACTAGACAGCCAGCCAACCAACCCTGCCAGGCAGCCAACAAACCAAACCCTACCACCCGCTCACCCACCTAGCCAGAAACAGCCAGCCAACCAACCTATCGACCAACCAATTAACAAACCAACTAACCAACTAACTAGACAGCCAGCCAACCAACCCTGCCAGGCATGCAACAAACCAAACCCTACCACCCGCTCATCCACCAAGCCAGAAACAGTCAGACAGCCAACCTATAGACCAACCAATTAACCAACCAACCAACCAACCAACCAACTAACTAGTTAGCCAGCCAACCAACGCTGCCAGGCAGCCAACAAACCAAACCCTACCACTCGCTCATCACCAAGCCAGCCAGACAGCCAGCCAACCTATCAACCAACCAATTAACTAACCAACCAACTAACTAGACAGCCAGCCAACCAACCCCGCCAGGCAGCCAACAAACCAAACCAACCAGCCAGTCAGCCAACCATTCATCCACCCAATTAACCAAACAACCAACCAAGTAACTAGACAGTCAGCCAACCAACCCTGCCAGGCAGTCAACAAACCAAACACTATCACCCGCTCACCCACCTAGCCAGCCAACCTATCAACCAACCAACTAAATAGACAGCCAGTCAACCAACCCTGCCAGGCAGCCAACAAATCAAATCCTACCGTCCGCTCACTCACCAAGCCAGCCAGCCAGCCAGCCAACCTATCAACCAACCAATTAACTAACCAACCAACTAACTAGACAGCCAGCCAACCAACCCCGCCAGGCAGCCAACAAACCAAACCAACCAGCCAGCCAGCCAACCATTCATCCACCCAATTAACCAAACAACCAACCAACTAACTAGACAGTCAGCCAACCAACCCTGCCAGGCAGTCAACAAACCAAACACTATCACCCGCTCACCCACCTAGCCAGCCAACCTATCAACCAACTAAATAGACAGCCAGCCAACCAACCCTGCCAGGCAGTCAACAAATCAAATCCTACCGTCCGCTCACTCACCAAGCCAGCCAGCCAGCCAGCCAACCTATCAACCAACCAACAAACCAACCAGCCAACCAACTATTTAGACAGCCAGCCAAACAACCCTGCCAGGCAATCAACAAAACAAACCCTACCATCCGCTCACCCACCAAGCCAGCCAGCCAACTTATCCCCAAACAATTAACCAACTAACTAACTAGACAGCCAGCCAACCAACCATGCCAGGCAGCCAACAAACCAAACCCTACCACCCGCTCATTCAATAAGCCAGCCAGCCAGCCAACCTCTCAGCCAACCAATTAACCAACCAACCAACCAACTAACTAGACAGCCAGCCAACCAACCCTGCCAGGCAGCCAACAAACCAAAGCCTACGACCCGCTCACCCACCAAGCCAGCCAGCCACTCTATCAACCAACCAACTAACCAACTAACTAGACAGCCAGCCAACCAACCCTGCTAGGCAGCCAACAAGCCAAACCCTACCACTCGCTCACCCACCAAGCCAGCCAGCCAGCCAGCCAAACTATCAACCAACCAACCAACCAACTAACTAGACAGCCAGCCAACCAACGCTACCAGGCAGACAACAAACCAAACCCTACCTCCCGCTCACCCACCAAACCAGTCAGCTAGCCAGACAACCTATGAACCAACCATCTAACTAGACAGCCAGATAACCAAACCTGCCAGGCAGCCAACAAAACAAACCGTACCATCCGCTCACCCACCAAGCCAGCCAGCCAACCTATCCCCAAACAATTAACCAACTAACTAACTAGACAGCCAGCCAACCAACCCTGCCAGGCAGCGAACAAACCAAACCCTACCACCCGCTTACCCACCAAGCCAGCCAGCCAGCCAGCCAGCCACTCTATCAACCAACCAACTAACAACTAACTAGACAGCCAGCCAACCAACCCTGCCAGGCAGCCAACAAACCAAACCCTAATACCCGCTCACCCACCAAGCCAGAGCCAGCCAGCCAGCCAACCTATCCCCAAACAATTAACCGACCAACTAACTAGACAGCCAGCCAACCAACCCAGCCAGGCAGCCAACAAACCAAACCCTACCACCCGCTCACACACCAAGCCAGCCAGCCAGCCAGACAACCTATCAACCAACCAATTAGCCAACCAACTAACTAGACAGCCAGCGAACCAACCCTGCCACGCAGTCAACAAACCAAACACTACCACCCGCTCACCTACCTAGCCAGCCAACCTATCATCCAACCAACTAAATAGACAGCCAGCCAACCAACCATGCCAGGCAGCCAACAAATGAAATCCTACCGTCGGCTCACCCACCACGCCAGCCAGCCAGCCAACCTATACACCAACCAATTAAACAACTAAATAGACAGCCAGTCAACCAACCCTGCCAGGCAGCCAACAAACCAAACCCTACCACCCGCTCACCCACCAAGCCAAACAGCCAACCTCTCAACCAACCAATTAACCAACCAACCAGCCAACTAACTAGACAGCCAGCCAAGCAACTCTGCCAGGCAGCCAACAAACAAAACCCTACCACACGCTCACCCACCAAGCCAGCCAGCCAGCCAACCAACCTATCAACTAACTAAATAGACAGCCAGCCAACCAACCCTGCTAGGCAGCCAACAAGCCAAACCCTACCACTCGCTCACCCATCAAGCCAGCCAGCCCGCCAGCCAACCTATCAACCAACCAATTAACCAACCAACTAACTAGACAGCCAGCCAACCAACCCTGCCAGGCAGCCAACAAACCAAACCCTACCACACGCTCACCCACCAAGCCAGCCAGCCAGCCAACCAACCTATCAACTAACTAAATAGACAGCCAGCCAACCAACCCTGCCAGGCAGCCAACAAACCAAACCTTACCACCCGCTCACCTACCAAGCCAGCCAGCCAGCCAGCCAACCTCTCAACCAACCAATTAACCAACCAACCAGCCAACTAACTAGACAGCAGCCAACCAACCCTGCCTGGCAGCCAACAAACGAAACCCTACCACCCGCTCACCCACCAAGCCAGCCAGCCAGCCAGCCAATCAACCTATCAATTAACCAGTTAACCAACCAACCAACCAACTAAATAGACAGCCAGCCAACCAACGCTGCTTGGCAGCCATCAAGCCAAACCCTACCACTCGCTCACCCACCAAGCCAGCCAGCCAGCCAAACTATCAACCAACCAACCAACCAACTAACTAGACAGCCAGCCAACCAACGCTGCCAGGCAGCCAACAAACCAAACCCTACCACCCGCTCACCCACCAAACCAGTCAGCCAGCCAGCCAACCTATCAACCAACCAATTAACCAACCAACCAACCAACTAACTAGACAGCCAGACAACCAAACCTGCCAGGCAACCAACAAAACAAACCCTACCATGCCTTCACCCACCAAGCCAGGCAGCCAACCAGCCAACCTATCCCCAAACAATTAACCAACTAATTAACTAGACAGCCAGCCAACCAAACCTGCCAGGCAGCCAACAAACCAAACCCTACCACCCGCTCACCCACCAAGCCAGCCAGCCAGCCAGCCAGCCAGCCAACATATCAACCAACCAATTAACCAACCAACTAACTAGACAACCAGCCAACCAACCCTGCCAGGCAGCCAACAAACCAAACCCTACCACCCATTCACCCAGCCATCCAGCCAGCCAACCTATACCCAAACAACTAACCAACTAACTAAATAGACAGCCAGCCAACCAACCCTGTTAGGCAGATAACAAACCAAACCCTACCACCCGTTCACCCACCAAGCTAGCCACCCAGCCAACTTATACACCAACCAATTAACCAACTAAATAGACAGCCAGCCAACCAACCCTGCCAGGCAGCCAACAAACCAAACCCTACCACCCGCTCATTCAATAAGCCAGCCAGCCAGCCAGCCAGCCTCTCAGCCAACCAATTAAGCAACCAACCAACCAACTAGAAAGCCAGCCAACCAACCCAGCCAGGCAGCCAACAAACCAAAGCCTACCACCCGCTCACACACCAAGCCAGCCAGCCAACATATCCCAAAACAATTAACCTACCAACTAACTAGACAGCCTGCCAACCAACCCTGCCAGGCAGTCAACAAACCAAACCCTACCACCCGCTCACTCACCAAGCCAGCCAGCCAGCCAACCTATCAACCAACCAATTAACCAACCAACTAACAAGGCACCCAGCTAACCAACCCTGCCAGGCAGCCAACAAACCAAACCCTACTACCCGCTCACCCTACAAGCCAGCCAGCCAGCCAACCTATACACCAACCAATTAAACAACTAAATAGACAGCCAGCCAACCAACCCTGCCAGGCAGCCAACAAACCAAACCCTACCACCCGCTCATTCAATAAGCCAGCCAGCCAGCCAACCTCTCAGCCAACCAATTAACCAACCAACCAACCAACTAACTAGAAAGCCAGCCAACCAACGCTGCCAGGCAGCCAACCAACGCTGCCAGGCAGCCAACAAACCAAACCCTACCACCCGCTCATCCACCAAACTAGTCAGCCAGCCAGACAACCTATCAACCATCCAATTAACCAACCAACCAACCAACCAACTAACTAGACAGCCAGCCAATCAAATCTGCCAGGCAGCCAAAAAACCAAACCCTACCACCCGCTCACCCACCAACCAGCCAGCCAAACAGCCGAACCATCAACCAACCAATTAACCAACCAACCAACCAACTAAATAGACAGCCAGCCAGCCAACCCTGCCAGGCAGCCAACAAACCAAACCCTACCACCCGCTCGTTCAATAAGCCAGCCAGCCAGCCAACCTCTCAGCCAACCAATTAACCAACCAACCAACCAACTAACTAGTTAGCCAGCCAACCAACCCTGCCAGGCAGCCAACAAACCAAACCCTACCACCCGCTCACCCACCAAGCCAGAAACAGCCAGCCAGCCAACCTATCGAACAACCAATTAACCAACCAACTAACTAGACAGCCAGCCAACCAACCCTGCCAGGCATCGCACAAATCAAACCCTACCACCCGCTCACCCACCAAACCAGAAACAGTCAGCCAGCCACCCTATTGACCAAACAATTAACCAACCAACCAACCAACTAACTAGACAGCCAGCCACCCAAACCTGCCAGGCAGCCAACAAACCAAACCCTACCACCCGCTCACCCACCAAGCCAGAAACAGCCAGCCAGCCAACCTATCGACCAATAAATTAACCAACCAACCAACCAACTAACTAGACAGCCAGGCAGCCAACAAACCAAACCTAACCACCCGCTCACCCACCAAGCCAGAAACAGCCAGCCAGCCACCCTATCGACCAACCAACTAACCAACTAACTAGACAGCCAGCCAACCAATCCTGCCAGGCATCCAACAAACCAAACCCTACCACCCGCTCATCCACCAAGCCAGAAACAGCCAGCCAGCCAACCTATCGACCAACCAATTAACCAACCAACCAACCAACTAACTAGACAGCCAGCCAACCAACCCTGCCAGGCAGCCAACAAACCAAACCCTACCACCCGCTCACCCACCTAGCCAGAAACAGCCAGCCAACCAACCTATCGACCAACCAATTAACAAACCAACTAACCAACTAACTAGACAGCCAGCCAACCAACCCTGCCAGGCATGCAACAAACCAAACCCTACCACCCGCTCATCCACCAAGCCAGAAACAGTCAGACAGCCAACCTATAGACCAACCAATTAACCAACCAACCAACCAACCAACCAACTAACTAGTTAGCCAGCCAACCAACGCTGCCAGGCAGCCAACAAACCAAACCCTACCACTCGCTCATCACCAAGCCAGCCAGACAGCCAGCCAACCTATCAACCAACCAATTAACTAACCAACCAACTAACTAGACAGCCAGCCAACCAACCCCGCCAGGCAGCCAACAAACCAAACCAACCAGCCAGTCAGCCAACCATTCATCCACCCAATTAACCAAACAACCAACCAAGTAACTAGACAGTCAGCCAACCAACCCTGCCAGGCAGTCAACAAACCAAACACTATCACCCGCTCACCCACCTAGCCAGCCAACCTATCAACCAACCAACTAAATAGACAGCCAGTCAACCAACCCTGCCAGGCAGCCAACAAATCAAATCCTACCGTCCGCTCACTCACCAAGCCAGCCAGCCAGCCAGCCAACCTATCAACCAACCAATTAACTAACCAACCAACTAACTAGACAGCCAGCCAACCAACCCCGCCAGGCAGCCAACAAACCAAACCAACCAGCCAGCCAGCCAACCATTCATCCACCCAATTAACCAAACAACCAACCAACTAACTAGACAGTCAGCCAACCAACCCTGCCAGGCAGTCAACAAACCAAACACTATCACCCGCTCACCCACCTAGCCAGCCAACCTATCAACCAACTAAATAGACAGCCAGCCAACCAACCCTGCCAGGCAGTCAACAAATCAAATCCTACCGTCCGCTCACTCACCAAGCCAGCCAGCCAGCCAGCCAACCTATCAACCAACCAACAAACCAACCAGCCAACCAACTATTTAGACAGCCAGCCAAACAACCCTGCCAGGCAATCAACAAAACAAACCCTACCATCCGCTCACCCACCAAGCCAGCCAGCCAACTTATCCCCAAACAATTAACCAACTAACTAACTAGACAGCCAGCCAACCAACCATGCCAGGCAGCCAACAAACCAAACCCTACCACCCGCTCATTCAATAAGCCAGCCAGCCAGCCAACCTCTCAGCCAACCAATTAACCAACCAACCAACCAACCAACTAACTAGACAGCCAGCCAACCAACCCTGCCAGGCAGCCAACAAACCAAAGCCTACGACCCGCTCACCCACCAAGCCAGCCAGCCACTCTATCAACCAACCAACTAACCAACTAACTAGACAGCCAGCCAACCAACCCTGCTAGGCAGCCAACAAGCCAAACCCTACCACTCGCTCACCCACCAAGCCAGCCAGCCAGCCAGCCAAACTATCAACCAACCAACCAACCAACTAACTAGACAGCCAGCCAACCAACGCTACCAGGCAGACAACAAACCAAACCCTACCTCCCGCTCACCCACCAAACCAGTCAGCTAGCCAGACAACCTATGAACCAACCATCTAACTAGACAGCCAGATAACCAAACCTGCCAGGCAGCCAACAAAACAAACCGTACCATCCGCTCACCCACCAAGCCAGCCAGCCAACCTATCCCCAAACAATTAACCAACTAACTAACTAGACAGCCAGCCAACCAACCCTGCCAGGCAGCGAACAAACCAAACCCTACCACCCGCTTACCCACCAAGCCAGCCAGCCAGCCAGCCAGCCACTCTATCAACCAACCAACTAACAACTAACTAGACAGCCAGCCAACCAACCCTGCCAGGCAGCCAACAAACCAAACCCTAATACCCGCTCACCCACCAAGCCAGAGCCAGCCAGCCAGCCAACCTATCCCCAAACAATTAACCGACCAACTAACTAGACAGCCAGCCAACCAACCCAGCCAGGCAGCCAACAAACCAAACCCTACCACCCGCTCACACACCAAGCCAGCCAGCCAGCCAGACAACCTATCAACCAACCAATTAGCCAACCAACTAACTAGACAGCCAGCGAACCAACCCTGCCACGCAGTCAACAAACCAAACACTACCACCCGCTCACCTACCTAGCCAGCCAACCTATCATCCAACCAACTAAATAGACAGCCAGCCAACCAACCATGCCAGGCAGCCAACAAATGAAATCCTACCGTCGGCTCACCCACCACGCCAGCCAGCCAGCCAACCTATACACCAACCAATTAAACAACTAAATAGACAGCCAGTCAACCAACCCTGCCAGGCAGCCAACAAACCAAACCCTACCACCCGCTCACCCACCAAGCCAAACAGCCAACCTCTCAACCAACCAATTAACCAACCAACCAGCCAACTAACTAGACAGCCAGCCAAGCAACTCTGCCAGGCAGCCAACAAACAAAACCCTACCACACGCTCACCCACCAAGCCAGCCAGCCAGCCAACCAACCTATCAACTAACTAAATAGACAGCCAGCCAACCAACCCTGCTAGGCAGCCAACAAGCCAAACCCTACCACTCGCTCACCCATCAAGCCAGCCAGCCCGCCAGCCAACCTATCAACCAACCAATTAACCAACCAACTAACTAGACAGCCAGCCAACCAACCCTGCCAGGCAGCCAACAAACCAAACCCTACCACACGCTCACCCACCAAGCCAGCCAGCCAGCCAACCAACCTATCAACTAACTAAATAGACAGCCAGCCCACCAACCCTGCCAGGCAGCCAACAAACCAAACCTTACCACCCGCTCACCTACCAAGCCAGCCAGCCAGCCAGCCAACCTCTCAACCAACCAATTAACCAACCAACCAGCCAACTAACTAGACAGCAGCCAACCAACCCTGCCTGGCAGCCAACAAACGAAACCCTACCACCCGCTCACCCACCAAGCCAGCCAGCCAGCCAGCCAATCAACCTATCAATTAACCAGTTAACCAACCAACCAACCAACTAAATAGACAGCCAGCCAACCAACGCTGCTTGGCAGCCATCAAGCCAAACCCTACCACTCGCTCACCCACCAAGCCAGCCAGCCAGCCAAACTATCAACCAACCAACCAACTAACTAGACAGCCAGCCAACCAACGCTGCCAGGCAGCCAACAAACCAAACCCTACCACCCGCTCACCCACCAAACCAGTCAGCCAGCCAGCCAACCTATCAACCAACCAATTAACCAACCAACCAACCAACTAACTAGACAGCCAGACAACCAAACCTGCCAGGCAACCAACAAAACAAACCCTACCATGCCTTCACCCACCAAGCCAGGCAGCCAACCAGCCAACCTATCCCCAAACAATTAACCAACTAATTAACTAGACAGCCAGCCAACCAAACCTGCCAGGCAGCCAACAAACCAAACCCTACCACCCGCTCACCCACCAAGCCAGCCAGCCAGCCAGCCAGCCAGCCAACATATCAACCAACCAATTAACCAACCAACTAACTAGACAACCAGCCAACCAACCCTGCCAGGCAGCCAACAAACCAAACCCTACCACCCATTCACCCAGCCATCCAGCCAGCCAACCTATACCCAAACAACTAACCAACTAACTAAATAGACAGCCAGCCAACCAACCCTGTTAGGCAGATAACAAACCAAACCCTACCACCCGTTCACCCACCAAGCTAGCCACCCAGCCAACTTATACACCAACCAATTAACCAACTAAATAGACAGCCAGCCAACCAACCCTGCCAGGCAGCCAACAAACCAAACCCTACCACCCGCTCATTCAATAAGCCAGCCAGCCAGCCAGCCTCTCAGCCAACCAATTAAGCAACCAACCAACCAACTAGAAAGCCAGCCAACCAACCCAGCCAGGCAGCCAACAAACCAAAGCCTACCACCCGCTCACACACCAAGCCAGCCAGCCAACATATCCCAAAACAATTAACCTACCAACTAACTAGACAGCCTGCCAACCAACCCTGCCAGGCAGTCAACAAACCAAACCCTACCACCCGCTCACTCACCAAGCCAGCCAGCCAGCCAACCTATCAACCAACCAATTAACCAACCAACTAACAAGGCACCCAGCTAACCAACCCTGCCAGGCAGCCAACAAACCAAACCCTACTACCCGCTCACCCTACAAGCCAGCCAGCCAGCCAACCTATACACCAACCAATTAAACAACTAAATAGACAGCCAGCCAACCAACCCTGCCAGGCAGCCAACAAACCAAACCCTACCACCCGCTCATTCAATAAGCCAGCCAGCCAGCCAACCTCTCAGCCAACCAATTAACCAACCAACCAACCAACTAACTAGAAAGCCAGCCAACCAACGCTGCCAGGCAGCCAACCAACGCTGCCAGGCAGCCAACAAACCAAACCCTACCACCCGCTCATCCACCAAACTAGTCAGCCAGCCAGACAACCTATCAACCATCCAATTAACCAACCAACCAACCAACCAACTAACTAGACAGCCAGCCAATCAAATCTGCCAGGCAGCCAAAAAACCAAACCCTACCACCCGCTCACCCACCAACCAGCCAGCCAAACAGCCGAACCATCAACCAACCAATTAACCAACCAACCAACCAACTAAATAGACAGCCAGCCAGCCAACCCTGCCAGGCAGCCAACAAACCAAACCCTACCACCCGCTCGTTCAATAAGCCAGCCAGCCAGCCAACCTCTCAGCCAACCAATTAACCAACCAACCAACCAACTAACTAGAAAGCCAGCCAACCAACCCTGCCAGGCAGTCAACAAACCAAACACTACCACCGCTCACCCACCTAGCCAACCAACCAACTAAATAGACAGCCAGCCAACCAACCCAGCCAGGCAGCAAACAAACCAAACCCTACCACCCGCTCACACACCAAGCCAGCCAGCCAGCCAGACAACCTATCAACCAACCAATTAACCAACCAACCAACCAACCAACTAAATAGACAGCCAGCCAACCAAACCTGCTAGGCAGCCAACAAGACAAACCCTGCCACTCGCTCACCCACCAAGCCAGCCAGTCAGCCAGCCAAACTATCAACCAACCAACCAACCAACTAACTAGACAGCCAGCCAACCAACGCTGCCAGGCAGCCAACAAACCAAACCCTACCACCCGCTCACCCACCAAACCAGTCAGCCAGCCAGCCAACATATCAACCAACCAATTAACCAACCAACTAACTAGACAACCAGCCAACCAACCCTGCCAGGCAGCCAACAAACCAAACCCTACCACCCATTCACCCAGCCATCCAGCCAGCCAACCTATACCCAAACAACTAACCAAATAACTAAATAGACAGCCAGCCAACCAACCCTGTTAGGCAGATAACAAACCAAACCCTACCACCCGTTCACCCACCAAGCTAGCCACCCAGCCAACTTATACACCAACCAATTAACCAACTAAATAGACAGCCAGCCAACCAACCCTGCCAGGCAGCCAACAAACCAAACCCTACCACCCGCTCATTCAATAAGCCAGCCAGCCAGCCAGCCTCTCAGCCAACCAATTAAGCAACCAACCAACCAACTAGAAAGCCAGCCAACCAACCCAGCCAGGCAGCCAACAAACCAAAGCCTACCACCCGCTCACACACCAAGCCAGCCAGCCAACATATCCCAAAACAATTAACCTACCAACTAACTAGACAGCCTGCCAACCAACCCTGCCAGGCAGTCAACAAACCAAACCCTACCACCCGCTCACTCACCAAGCCAGCCAGCCAGCCAACCTATCAACCAACCAATTAACCAACCAACTAACAAGGCACCCAGCTAACCAACCCTGCCAGGCAGCCAACAAACCAAACCCTACTACCCGCTCACCCTACAAGCCAGCCAGCCAGCCAACCTATACACCAACCAATTAAACAACTAAATAGACAGCCAGCCAACCAACCCTGCCAGGCAGCCAACAAACCAAACCCTACCACCCGCTCATTCAATAAGCCAGCCAGCCAGCCAACCTCTCAGCCAACCAATTAACCAACCAACCAACCAACTAACTAGAAAGCCAGCCAACCAACGCTGCCAGGCAGCCAACCAACGCTGCCAGGCAGCCAACAAACCAAACCCTACCACCCGCTCATCCACCAAACTAGTCAGCCAGCCAGACAACCTATCAACCATCCAATTAACCAACCAACCAACCAACCAACTAACTAGACAGCCAGCCAATCAAATCTGCCAGGCAGCCAAAAAACCAAACCCTACCACCCGCTCACCCACCAACCAGCCAGCCAAACAGCCGAACCATCAACCAACCAATTAACCAACCAACCAACCAACTAAATAGACAGCCAGCCAGCCAACCCTGCCAGGCAGCCAACAAACCAAACCCTACCACCCGCTCGTTCAATAAGCCAGCCAGCCAGCCAACCTCTCAGCCAACCAATTAACCAACCAACCAACCAACTAACTAGAAAGCCAGCCAACCAACCCTGCCAGGCAGTCAACAAACCAAACACTACCACCGCTCACCCACCTAGCCAACCAACCAACTAAATAGACAGCCAGCCAACCAACCCAGCCAGGCAGCAAACAAACCAAACCCTACCACCCGCTCACACACCAAGCCAGCCAGCCAGCCAGACAACCTATCAACCAACCAATTAACCAACCAACCAACCAACCAACCAACTAAATAGACAGCCAGCCAACCAAACCTGCTAGGCAGCCAACAAGACAAACCCTGCCACTCGCTCACCCACCAAGCCAGCCAGTCAGCCAGCCAAACTATCAACCAACCAAACAACCAACTAACTAGACAGCCAGCCAACCAACGCTGCCAGGCAGCCAACAAACCAAACCCTACCACCCGCTCACCCACCAAACCAGTCAGCCAGCCAGACAACCTATCAACCAACCAATTAACCAAACAACCAACCAACTAACTAGACAGCCAGTCAATCAAACTTGCCAGGCAGCCAACAAACCAAACCCTACCACCCGCTCACCCACCAAGCCAGAAACAGCCAGCCAGCCAACCTATCGACCAAACAATTAAACAACCAACCAACCAACAAACTAGACAGCCAGCCAACCAACCCTGCCAGGCAGCCAACAAACCAAACCCTACTACACGCTCACCCACCAAGCCAGAAACAGCCAGCCAGCCAACCTATCGACCAACCAATTAACCAACCTATCGACCAACCAACCAACCTTGCCAGGCAGCCAACAAACCAAACCCTACCACCTGCTCACCCACCAAGCCAGAAACAGCCAGCCAGCCAACCTATCGACCAAACAATTAACCAACCAACCAACCAACTAACTAGACAGCCAGCCATCCAACCCTGCCAGGCAGCCAACAAACAAAACCTACCACCCGCTCACCCACCAAGCCAGAAACAGCCAGCCAGCCAACCTATCGACCAACCAATTAACCAACCAACCAACTAACTAGAAGGCCAGCCAACCAACCCTGCCAGGCAGCCAACAAACCAAACCCTACTACCCGCTCACCCACCAAGCCAGAAACAACCAGCCAGCCAACCTATCGACCAACCAGTTAACCAACCACCCAACCAACTAACTAGACAGCCAGCCAACCAACATTGCCAGGCAGCCAACAAACCAAACCCTACCACCCGCTCACCCACCAAGCCAGAAACAGCCAGCCAGCCAACCTATCGACCAACCAATTAACCAACCAACGAACCAACTAACTAGACAGCCAGACAACCAACCCAACCAGGCAGCCAACAAACCAAACCCTACCACCCGCTCACCCACCAAGCCAGAAGCAGCCAGCCAGCCAACCTATCGACCAACCAATTAACCAACCACCCAACCAACTAACTAGACAGCCAGCCAACCAACGCTGCCAGGCAGCCAACAAACCAAACCCTACCACCCGCTCACCCACCAAGCCAGAAACAGCCAGCCAGCCAACCAATCGACCAACCAATTAACCAACGAACGAACCAACTAACTAGACAGCCAGACAACCAACCCAACCAGGCAGCCAACAAACCAAACCCTACCACCCGCTCACCCACCAAGCCAGAAACAGCCAGCCAGCCAACCTATCGACCAACCAATTAACCAACCAACCAACCAACTAAGTAGACAGCCAGCCAACCAACCCTGCCAGGCAGCCAACACACCAAACCCTACCACCCGCTCACCCACCAAGCCAGAAACAGCGAGCCAGCCAACCTATCGACCAACCAATTAACCAACAAACCAACCAACTAACTAGACAGCCAGCCAACCAACCCTGCCAGGCATCGCACAAACCAAACCCTAACACCCGCTCACCCACCAAACAAGAAACAGCCAGTCAGCCCTCCTATCGACCAACCAATTAACCAACCAACCAACCAACTAACTAGTTAGCCAGCCAACCAACCCTGCCAGGCAGCCAACAAACCAAACCCTACCACCCGAACACCCACCAAGCCAGAAACAGCCAGCCAGCCAACCTATCGAACAACCAATTAACCAACCAACTAACTAGACATCCAGCCAACCAACAATGCCAGGCATCGCACAAATCAAACCCTACCACCCGCTCACCCACCGAACCAGAAACAGCCAGCCAGCCACCCTATCGACCAAACAATTAACCAACCAACCAACCAACTAACTAGACAGCCAGTCACCCAACCCTGCCAGGCAGCCAGCTAACCAAACCGTACCACCCGCTCACCCACCAAGCCAGAAACAGCCAGCCAGCCAACCTATCGACCAATAAATTAACCAACCAACCAACCAACCAACTAACTAGACAGCCAGGCAGCCAACAAACCAAACCTAACCACCCGCTCACCCACCAAGCCAGAAACAGCCAGCCAGCCAACCTATCGACCAACCAATTAACCAACCAACCAACCAACTAAGTAGAGAGCCAGCCAACCAACCCTGCCAGGCAGCCAACACACCAAACCCTACCACCCGCTCACCCACCAAGCCAGAAACAGCCAGCCAGCCAACCTATCGACCAACCAATTAACCAACCAACCAACCAACTAAGTAGAGAGCCAGCCAACCAACCCTGCCAGGCAGCCAACACACCAAACCCTACCACCCGCTCACCCACCAAGCCAGAAACAGCGAGCCAGCCAACCTATCGACCAACCAATTAACAACAAACCAACCAACTAACTAGACAGCCAGCCAACCAACCCTGCCAGGCATCGCACAAACCAAACCCTAACACCTGCTCACCCACCAAACAAGAAACAGCCAGCCAGCCACCCTATCGACAAACCAATTAACCAACCAACCAACCAACTAACTAGTTAGCCAGCCAACCAACCCTGCCAGGCAGCCAACAAACCAAACCCTACCACCCGCTCACCCACCAAGCCAGAAACAGCCAGCCAGCCAACCTATCGAACAACCAATTAACCAACCAACTAACTAGACAGCCAGCCAACCAACATTGCCAGGCATCGCACAAATCAAACCCTACCATCCGCTCACCCACCAAACCAGAAACAGCCAGCCAGCCAACCTATCGACCAACCAATTAACCAACCAACCAACCAACAAACCAACCAACTATCTAGTTAGCCAGCCAACCAACCCTGCCAGGCAGCCAACAAACCAAACCCTTACCACCCGCTCACCCACCAAGCCAGAAACAGCCAGCCAGCCAACCTATCGACCAACCAATTAAACAACCAACTAACTAGACAGCAAGCCAACCAACCCTGCCAGGCAGCCAACAAACCAAACCCTACCACCCGCTCACCCACCAAGCCAAACAGCCAACCTCTCAACCAACCAATTAACCAACCAACCAGCCAACTAACTAGACAGCCAGCCAAGCAACTCTGCCAGGCAGCCAACAAACAAAACCCTACCACACGCTCACCCACCAAGCCAGCCAGCCAGCCAACCAACCTATCAACTAACTAAATAGACAGCCAGCCAACCAACCCTGCTAGGCAGCCAACAAGCCAAACCCTACCACTCGCTCACCCATCAAGCCAGCCAGCCCGCCAGCCAACCTATCAACCAACCAATTAACCAACCAACTAACTAGACAGCCAGCCAACCAACCCTGCCAGGCAGCCAACAAACCAAACCCTACCACACGCTCACCCACCAAGCCAGCCAGCCAGCCAACCAACCTATCAACTAACTAAATAGACAGCCAGCCCACCAACCCTGCCAGGCAGCCAACAAACCAAACCTTACCACCCGCTCACCTACCAAGCCAGCCAGCCAGCCAGCCAACCTCTCAACCAACCAATTAACCAACCAACCAGCCAACTAACTAGACAGCAGCCAACCAACCCTGCCTGGCAGCCAACAAACGAAACCCTACCACCCGCTCACCCACCAAGCCAGCCAGCCAGCCAGCCAATCAACCTATCAATTAACCAGTTAACCAACCAACCAACCAACTAAATAGACAGCCAGCCAACCAACGCTGCTTGGCAGCCATCAAGCCAAACCCTACCACTCGCTCACCCACCAAGCCAGCCAGCCAGCCAAACTATCAACCAACCAACCAACTAACTAGACAGCCAGCCAACCAACGCTGCCAGGCAGCCAACAAACCAAACCCTACCACCCGCTCACCCACCAAACCAGTCAGCCAGCCAGCCAACCTATCAACCAACCAATTAACCAACCAACCAACCAACTAACTAGACAGCCAGACAACCAAACCTGCCAGGCAACCAACAAAACAAACCCTACCATGCCTTCACCCACCAAGCCAGGCAGCCAACCAGCCAACCTATCCCCAAACAATTAACCAACTAATTAACTAGACAGCCAGCCAACCAAACCTGCCAGGCAGCCAACAAACCAAACCCTACCACCCGCTCACCCACCAAGCCAGCCAGCCAGCCAGCCAGCCAGCCAACATATCAACCAACCAATTAACCAACCAACTAACTAGACAACCAGCCAACCAACCCTGCCAGGCAGCCAACAAACCAAACCCTACCACCCATTCACCCAGCCATCCAGCCAGCCAACCTATACCCAAACAACTAACCAACTAACTAAATAGACAGCCAGCCAACCAACCCTGTTAGGCAGATAACAAACCAAACCCTACCACCCGTTCACCCACCAAGCTAGCCACCCAGCCAACTTATACACCAACCAATTAACCAACTAAATAGACAGCCAGCCAACCAACCCTGCCAGGCAGCCAACAAACCAAACCCTACCACCCGCTCATTCAATAAGCCAGCCAGCCAGCCAGCCTCTCAGCCAACCAATTAAGCAACCAACCAACCAACTAGAAAGCCAGCCAACCAACCCAGCCAGGCAGCCAACAAACCAAAGCCTACCACCCGCTCACACACCAAGCCAGCCAGCCAACATATCCCAAAACAATTAACCTACCAACTAACTAGACAGCCTGCCAACCAACCCTGCCAGGCAGTCAACAAACCAAACCCTACCACCCGCTCACTCACCAAGCCAGCCAGCCAGCCAACCTATCAACCAACCAATTAACCAACCAACTAACAAGGCACCCAGCTAACCAACCCTGCCAGGCAGCCAACAAACCAAACCCTACTACCCGCTCACCCTACAAGCCAGCCAGCCAGCCAACCTATACACCAACCAATTAAACAACTAAATAGACAGCCAGCCAACCAACCCTGCCAGGCAGCCAACAAACCAAACCCTACCACCCGCTCATTCAATAAGCCAGCCAGCCAGCCAACCTCTCAGCCAACCAATTAACCAACCAACCAACCAACTAACTAGAAAGCCAGCCAACCAACGCTGCCAGGCAGCCAACCAACGCTGCCAGGCAGCCAACAAACCAAACCCTACCACCCGCTCATCCACCAAACTAGTCAGCCAGCCAGACAACCTATCAACCATCCAATTAACCAACCAACCAACCAACCAACTAACTAGACAGCCAGCCAATCAAATCTGCCAGGCAGCCAAAAAACCAAACCCTACCACCCGCTCACCCACCAACCAGCCAGCCAAACAGCCGAACCATCAACCAACCAATTAACCAACCAACCAACCAACTAAATAGACAGCCAGCCAGCCAACCCTGCCAGGCAGCCAACAAACCAAACCCTACCACCCGCTCGTTCAATAAGCCAGCCAGCCAGCCAACCTCTCAGCCAACCAATTAACCAACCAACCAACCAACTAACTAGAAAGCCAGCCAACCAACCCTGCCAGGCAGTCAACAAACCAAACACTACCACCGCTCACCCACCTAGCCAACCAACCAACTAAATAGACAGCCAGCCAACCAACCCAGCCAGGCAGCAAACAAACCAAACCCTACCACCCGCTCACACACCAAGCCAGCCAGCCAGCCAGACAACCTATCAACCAACCAATTAACCAACCAACCAACCAACCAACTAAATAGACAGCCAGCCAACCAAACCTGCTAGGCAGCCAACAAGACAAACCCTGCCACTCGCTCACCCACCAAGCCAGCCAGTCAGCCAGCCAAACTATCAACCAACCAACCAACCAACTAACTAGACAGCCAGCCAACCAACGCTGCCAGGCAGCCAACAAACCAAACCCTACCACCCGCTCACCCACCAAACCAGTCAGCCAGCCAGCCAACATATCAACCAACCAATTAACCAACCAACTAACTAGACAACCAGCCAACCAACCCTGCCAGGCAGCCAACAAACCAAACCCTACCACCCATTCACCCAGCCATCCAGCCAGCCAACCTATACCCAAACAACTAACCAAATAACTAAATAGACAGCCAGCCAACCAACCCTGTTAGGCAGATAACAAACCAAACCCTACCACCCGTTCACCCACCAAGCTAGCCACCCAGCCAACTTATACACCAACCAATTAACCAACTAAATAGACAGCCAGCCAACCAACCCTGCCAGGCAGCCAACAAACCAAACCCTACCACCCGCTCATTCAATAAGCCAGCCAGCCAGCCAGCCTCTCAGCCAACCAATTAAGCAACCAACCAACCAACTAGAAAGCCAGCCAACCAACCCAGCCAGGCAGCCAACAAACCAAAGCCTACCACCCGCTCACACACCAAGCCAGCCAGCCAACATATCCCAAAACAATTAACCTACCAACTAACTAGACAGCCTGCCAACCAACCCTGCCAGGCAGTCAACAAACCAAACCCTACCACCCGCTCACTCACCAAGCCAGCCAGCCAGCCAACCTATCAACCAACCAATTAACCAACCAACTAACAAGGCACCCAGCTAACCAACCCTGCCAGGCAGCCAACAAACCAAACCCTACTACCCGCTCACCCTACAAGCCAGCCAGCCAGCCAACCTATACACCAACCAATTAAACAACTAAATAGACAGCCAGCCAACCAACCCTGCCAGGCAGCCAACAAACCAAACCCTACCACCCGCTCATTCAATAAGCCAGCCAGCCAGCCAACCTCTCAGCCAACCAATTAACCAACCAACCAACCAACTAACTAGAAAGCCAGCCAACCAACGCTGCCAGGCAGCCAACCAACGCTGCCAGGCAGCCAACCAACGCTGCCAGGCAGCCAACAAACCAAACCCTACCACCCGCTCATCCACCAAACTAGTCAGCCAGCCAGACAACCTATCAACCATCCAATTAACCAACCAACCAACCAACCAACTAACTAGACAGCCAGCCAATCAAATCTGCCAGGCAGCCAAAAAACCAAACCCTACCACCCGCTCACCCACCAACCAGCCAGCCAAACAGCCGAACCATCAACCAACCAATTAACCAACCAACCAACCAACTAAATAGACAGCCAGCCAGCCAACCCTGCCAGGCAGCCAACAAACCAAACCCTACCACCCGCTCGTTCAATAAGCCAGCCAGCCAGCCAACCTCTCAGCCAACCAATTAACCAACCAACCAACCAACTAACTAGAAAGCCAGCCAACCAACCCTGCCAGGCAGTCAACAAACCAAACACTACCACCGCTCACCCACCTAGCCAACCAACCAACTAAATAGACAGCCAGCCAACCAACCCAGCCAGGCAGCAAACAAACCAAACCCTACCACCCGCTCACACACCAAGCCAGCCAGCCAGCCAGACAACCTATCAACCAACCAATTAACCAACCAACCAACCAACCAACCAACTAAATAGACAGCCAGCCAACCAAACCTGCTAGGCAGCCAACAAGACAAACCCTGCCACTCGCTCACCCACCAAGCCAGCCAGTCAGCCAGCCAAACTATCAACCAACCAAACAACCAACTAACTAGACAGCCAGCCAACCAACGCTGCCAGGCAGCCAACAAACCAAACCCTACCACCCGCTCACCCACCAAACCAGTCAGCCAGCCAGACAACCTATCAACCAACCAATTAACCAAACAACCAACCAACTAACTAGACAGCCAGTCAATCAAACTTGCCAGGCAGCCAACAAACCAAACCCTACCACCCGCTCACCCACCAAGCCAGAAACAGCCAGCCAGCCAACCTATCGACCAAACAATTAAACAACCAACCAACCAACAAACTAGACAGCCAGCCAACCAACCCTGCCAGGCAGCCAACAAACCAAACCCTACTACACGCTCACCCACCAAGCCAGAAACAGCCAGCCAGCCAACCTATCGACCAACCAATTAACCAACCTATCGACCAACCAACCAACCTTGCCAGGCAGCCAACAAACCAAACCCTACCACCTGCTCACCCACCAAGCCAGAAACAGCCAGCCAGCCAACCTATCGACCAAACAATTAACCAACCAACCAACCAACTAACTAGACAGCCAGCCATCCAACCCTGCCAGGCAGCCAACAAACAAAACCTACCACCCGCTCACCCACCAAGCCAGAAACAGCCAGCCAGCCAACCTATCGACCAACCAATTAACCAACCAACCAACTAACTAGAAGGCCAGCCAACCAACCCTGCCAGGCAGCCAACAAACCAAACCCTACTACCCGCTCACCCACCAAGCCAGAAACAACCAGCCAGCCAACCTATCGACCAACCAGTTAACCAACCACCCAACCAACTAACTAGACAGCCAGCCAACCAACATTGCCAGGCAGCCAACAAACCAAACCCTACCACCCGCTCACCCACCAAGCCAGAAACAGCCAGCCAGCCAACCTATCGACCAACCAATTAACCAACCAACGAACCAACTAACTAGACAGCCAGACAACCAACCCAACCAGGCAGCCAACAAACCAAACCCTACCACCCGCTCACCCACCAAGCCAGAAGCAGCCAGCCAGCCAACCTATCGACCAACCAATTAACCAACCACCCAACCAACTAACTAGACAGCCAGCCAACCAACGCTGCCAGGCAGCCAACAAACCAAACCCTACCACCCGCTCACCCACCAAGCCAGAAACAGCCAGCCAGCCAACCAATCGACCAACCAATTAACCAACGAACGAACCAACTAACTAGACAGACAGACAACCAACCCAACCAGGCAGCCAACAAACCAAACCCTACCACCCGCTCACCCACCAAGCCAGAAACAGCCAGCCAGCCAACCTATCGACCAACCAATTAACCAACCAACCAACCAACTAAGTAGACAGCCAGCCAACCAACCCTGCCAGGCAGCCAACACACCAAACCCTACCACCCGCTCACCCACCAAGCCAGAAACAGCGAGCCAGCCAACCTATCGACCAACCAATTAACCAACAAACCAACCAACTAACTAGACAGCCAGCCAACCAACCCTGCCAGGCATCGCACAAACCAAACCCTAACACCCGCTCACCCACCAAACAAGAAACAGCCAGTCAGCCCTCCTATCGACCAACCAATTAACCAACCAACCAACCAACTAACTAGTTAGCCAGCCAACCAACCCTGCCAGGCAGCCAACAAACCAAACCCTACCACCCGAACACCCACCAAGCCAGAAACAGCCAGCCAGCCAACCTATCGAACAACCAATTAACCAACCAACTAACTAGACATCCAGCCAACCAACAATGCCAGGCATCGCACAAATCAAACCCTACCACCCGCTCACCCACCGAACCAGAAACAGCCAGCCAGCCACCCTATCGACCAAACAATTAACCAACCAACCAACCAACTAACTAGACAGCCAGTCACCCAACCCTGCCAGGCAGCCAGCTAACCAAACCGTACCACCCGCTCACCCACCAAGCCAGAAACAGCCAGCCAGCCAACCTATCGACCAATAAATTAACCAACCAACCAACCAACCAACTAACTAGACAGCCAGGCAGCCAACAAACCAAACCTAACCACCCGCTCACCCACCAAGCCAGAAACAGCCAGCCAGCCAACCTATCGACCAACCAATTAACCAACCAACCAACCAACTAAGTAGAGAGCCAGCCAACCAACCCTGCCAGGCAGCCAACACACCAAACCCTACCACCCGCTCACCCACCAAGCCAGAAACAGCCAGCCAGCCAACCTATCGACCAACCAATTAACCAACCAACCAACCAACTAAGTAGAGAGCCAGCCAACCAACCCTGCCAGGCAGCCAACACACCAAACCCTACCACCCGCTCACCCACCAAGCCAGAAACAGCGAGCCAGCCAACCTATCGACCAACCAATTAACAACAAACCAACCAACTAACTAGACAGCCAGCCAACCAACCCTGCCAGGCATCGCACAAACCAAACCCTAACACCTGCTCACCCACCAAACAAGAAACAGCCAGCCAGCCACCCTATCGACAAACCAATTAACCAACCAACCAACCAACTAACTAGTTAGCCAGCCAACCAACCCTGCCAGGCAGCCAACAAACCAAACCCTACCACCCGCTCACCCACCAAGCCAGAAACAGCCAGCCAGCCAACCTATCGAACAACCAATTAACCAACCAACTAACTAGACAGCCAGCCAACCAACATTGCCAGGCATCGCACAAATCAAACCCTACCATCCGCTCACCCACCAAACCAGAAACAGCCAGCCAGCCAACCTATCGACCAACCAATTAACCAACCAACCAACCAACAAACCAACCAACTATCTAGTTAGCCAGCCAACCAACCCTGCCAGGCAGCCAACAAACCAAACCCTTACCACCCGCTCACCCACCAAGCCAGAAACAGCCAGCCAGCCAACCTATCGACCAACCAATTAAACAACCAACTAACTAGACAGCAAGCCAACCAACCCTGCCAGGCAGCCAACAAACCAAACCCTACCACCCGCTCACCCACCTAGCCAGAAACAGCCAGCCAACCAACCTATCGACAAAACAATTAACAAACCAACTAACCAACTAACTAGACAGCCAGCCAACCAACCCTGCCAGGCATCCAACAAACCAAACCCTACCAGCCGCTCATCCACCAAGCCAGAAACAGTCCGCCAGCCAACCTATCGACCAACCAATTAGCCAACCAACTAACTAGACAGCCAGCCAACCAACCCTGCCAGGCAGGCAACAAACCAAACCCTACCACCTGCTCACCCACCAAGCCAGAAACAGCCAGCCAGCCAAACTATCGACCAACCAATTAACAAACCAACCAACCAACTAACTAGACAGCCAGCCATCCAACCCTGCCAGGCAGCCAACAACCAAAACTTACCACCCGCTCACCCACCAAGCCAGAAACAGCCAGCCAGCCAACCTATCGACCAACCAATTAACCAACCAACCAACTAACTAGAAGGCCAGCCAACCAACCCTGCCAGGCAGCCAACAAACCAAACCCTACTACCCGCTCACCCACCAAGCCAGAAACAACCAGCCAGCCAACCTATCGACCAACCAGTTAACCAACCAACCAACCAACTAACTAGACAGCCAGCCAACCAAACCTGCCAGGCAGCCAACAAACCAAACCTGCCAGGCAGCCAACAAACCAAACATGCCAGGCAGCAAAAAAACCAAACATTACTACCCGCTCACCTACCAAGCCAGAAACAGCCAGCCAGCCAACCTATCGACCAACCAATTAACAAACCAACCAACCAACCAATCAACTAGAAGGCCAGCCAACCAACCCTGCCAGGCAGCCAACAAACCGAACCCTACCACCCGCTCACCCACCAAGCCAGAAGCAGCCAGACAGCTAACCTATCGACCAACCAATTAACCAACCAACCAACTAACTAGACAGCCAGCCAACCAACGCTGCCAGGCAGCCAACAAACCATACCCTACCACCCGCTCACCCACCAAGCCAGAAACAGCCAGCCAGCCAACCTATCGACCAACCAATTAACCAACCAACCAACCAACTAAGTAGACAGCCAGCCAACCAACCCTGCCAGGCAGCCAACACACCAAACCCTACCACCCGCTCACCCACCAAGCCAGAAGCAGCCAGCCAGCCAACCTATCGACCAACCAATTAACCAACCACCCAACCAACTAACTAGACAGCCAGCCAACCAACGCTGCCAGGCAGCCAACAAACCAAACCCTACCACCCGCTCACCCACCAAGCCAGAAACAGCCAGCCAGCCAACCAATCGACCAACCAATTAACCAACCAACGAACCAACTAACTAGACAGCCAGACAACCAACCCAACCAGGCAGCCAACAAACCAAACCCTACCACCCGCTCACCCACCAAGCCAGAAACAGCCAGCCAGCCAACCTATCGACCAACCAATTAACCAACCAACCAACCAACTAAGTAGACAGCCAGCCAACCAACCCTGCCAGGCAGCCAACACACCAAACCCTACCACCCGCTCACCCACCAAGCCAGAAACAGCGAGCCAGCCAACCTATCGACCAACCAATTAACCAACAAACCAACCAACTAACTAGACAGCCAGCCAACCAACCCTGCCAGGCATCGCACAAACCAAACCCTAACACCCGCTCACCCACCAAACAAGAAACAGCCAGTCAGCCACCCTATCGACCAACCAATTAACCAACCAACCAACCAACTAACTAGTTAGCCAGCCAACCAACCCTGCCAGGCAGCCAACAAACCAAACCCTACCACCCGAACACCCACCAAGCCAGAAACAGCCAGCCAGCCAACCTATCGAACAACCAATTAACCAACCAACTAACTAGACATCCAGCCAACCAACCCTGCCAGGCATCGCACAAATCAAACCCTACCACCCGCTCACCCACCGAACCAGAAACAGCCAGCCAGCCACCCTATCGACCAAACAATTAACCAACCAACCAACCAACTAACTAGACAGCCAGTCACCCAACCCTGCCAGGCAGCCAACAAACCAAACCCTACCACCCGCTCACCCACCAAGCCAGAAACAGCCAGCCAGCCAACCTATCGACCAATAAATTAACCAACCAACCAACCAACTAACTAGACAGCCAGGCAGCCAACAAACCAAACCTAACCACCCGCTCACCCACCAAGCCAGAAACAGCCAGCCAGCCAACCTATCGACCAACCAATTAACCAACCAACCAACCAACTAAGTAGACAGCCAGCCAACCAACGCTGCCAGGCAGCCAACAAACCAATCCCTACCACCCGCTCACCCACCAAGCCTGAAACAGCCAGCCAGCCAACCTATCGACCAACCAATTAACCAACCAACGAACCAACTAACTAGACAGCCAGACAACCAACCCAACCAGGCAGCCAACAAACCAAACATAACCACCCGCTCACCCACCAAGCCAGAAACAGCCAGCCAGCCAACCTATCGACCAACCAATTAACCAACCAACCAACCAACTAAGTAGAGAGCCAGCCAACCAACCCTGCCAGGCAGCCAACACACCAAACCCTACCACCCGCTCACCCACCAAGCCAGAAACAGCGAGCCAGCCAACCTATCGACCAACCAATTAACCAACAAACCAACCAACTAACTAGACAGCCAGCCAACCAACCCTGCCAGGCATCGCACAAACCAAACCCTAACACCTGCTCATCCACCAAACAAGAAACAGCCAGCCAGCCACCCTATCGACAAACCAATTAACCAACCAACCAACCAACTAACTAGTTAGCCAGCCAACCAACCCTGCCAGGCAGCCAACAAACCAAACCCTACCACCCGCTCACCCACCAAGCCAGAAACAGCCAGCCAGCCAACCTATCGAACAACCAATTAACCAACCAACTAACTAGACAGCCAGCCAACCAACCATGCCAGGCATCGCACAAATCAAACCCTACCATCCGCTCACCCACCAAACCAGAAACAGCCAGCCAGCCAACCTATCGACCAACCAATTAACCAACCAACCAACCAACAAACCAACCAACTATCTAGTTAGCCAGCCAACCAACCCTGCCAGGCAGCCAACAAACCAAACCCTTACCACCCGCTCACCCACCAAGCCAGAAACAGCCAGCCAGCCAACCTATCGACCAACCAATTAAACAACCAACTAATTAGACAGCAAGCCAACCAACCCTGCCAGGCAGCCAACAAACCAAACCCTACCACCCGCTCACCCACCTAGCCAGAAACAGCCAGCCAACCAACCTATCGACAAAACAATTAACAAACCAACTAACCAACTAACTAGACAGCCAGCCAACCAACCCTGCCAGGCATCCAACAAACCAAACCCTACCACCCGCTCATCCACCAAGCCAGAAACAGTCCGCCAGCCAACCTATTGACCAACCAATTAGCCAACCAACTAACTAGACAGCCAGCCAACCAAGCCTGTCAGGCAGACAACAAACCAAACCCTACCACCCGCTCGCTCACCAAGCCAGAAACAGCCAGCCAGCCAACCTATCGACCAACCAATTAACCAACCAACCAACCAACTAACTAGACAGCCAGCCAACCAACCCTGCCAGGCAGCCAACAAACCGAACCCTACTAAACGCTCACCCACCAAGCCAGAAACAGCCAGCCAGCCAAACTATCGACCAACCAATTAACAAACCAACCAACCAACTAACTAGACAGCCAGCCATCCAACCCTGCCAGGCAGCCAACAACCAAAACTTACCACCCGCTCACCCACCAAGCCAGAAACAGCCAGCCAGCCAACCTATCGACCAACCAATTAACCAACCAACCAACTAACTAGAAGGCCAGCCAACCAACCCTGCCAGGCAGCCAACAAACCAAACCCTACTACCCGCTCACCCACCAAGCCAGAAACAACCAGCCAGCCAACCTATCGACCAACCAGTTAACCAACCAACCAACCAACTAACTAGACAGCCAGCCAACCAAACCTGCCAGGCAGCCAACAAACCAAACCTGCCAGGCAGCCAACAAACCAAACATGCCAGGCAGCAAAAAAACCAAACATTACTACCCGCTCACCTACCAAGCCAGAAACAGCCAGCCAGCCAACCTATCGACCAACCAATTAACAAACCAACCAACCAACCAATCAACTAGAAGGCCAGCCAACCAACCCTGCCAGGCAGCCAACAAACCGAACCCTACCACCCGCTCACCCACCAAGCCAGAAGCAGCCAGACAGCCAACCTATCGACCAACCAATTAACCAACCAACCAACTAACTAGACAGCCAGCCAACCAACGCTGCCAGGCAGCCAACAAACCATACCCTACCATCCGCTCACCCACCAAGCCAGAAACAGCCAGCCAGCCAACCTATCGACCAACCAATTAACCAACCAACCAACCAACTAAGTAGACAGCCAGACAACCAACCCTGCCAGGCAGCCAACACACCAAACCCTACCACCCGCTCACCCACCAAGCCAGAAACAGCGAGCCAGCCAGCCTATCGAGCAACCAATTAACCAACAAACCAACCAACTAACTAGACAGCCAGCCAACCAACCATGCCAGGCATTGCACAAACCAAACCCTAACACCCGCTCACCCACCAAACAAGAAACAGCCAGTCAGCCACCCTATCGACCAACCAATTAACCAACCAACCAACCAACCAACTAACTAGTTAGCCAGCCAACCAACCCTGCCAGGCAGCCAACAAACCAAACCCTACCACCCGCTCACCCACCAAGCCAGAAACAGCCAGCCAGCCAACCTATCGAACAACCAATTAACCAACCAACTAACTAGACAGCCAGCCAACCAACCCTGCCAGGCATCGCACAAATCAAACCCTACCACCCGCTCACCCACCAAACCAGAAACAGTCAGCCAGCCACCCTATTGACCAAACAATTAACCAACCAACCAACCAACTAACTAGACAGCCAGCCACCCAAACCTGCCAGGCAGCCAACAAACCAAACCCTACCACCCGCTCACCCACCAAGCCAGAAACAGCCAGCCAGCCAACCTATCGACCAATAAATTAACCAACCAACCAACCAACTAACTAGACAGCCAGGCAGCCAACAAACCAAACCTAACCACCCGCTCACCCACCAAGCCAGAAACAGCCAGCCAGCCACCCTATCGACCAACCAACTAACCAACTAACTAGACAGCCAGCCAACCAATCCTGCCAGGCATCCAACAAACCAAACCCTACCATCCGCTCATCCACCAAGCCAGAAACAGCCAGCCAGCCAACCTATCGACCAACCAATTAACCAACCAACCAACCAACTAACTAGACAGCCAGCCAACCAACCCTGCCAGGCAGCCAACAAACCAAACCCTACCACCCGCTCACCCACCTAGCCAGAAACAGCCAGCCAACCAACCTATCGACCAACCAATTAACAAACCAACTAACCAACTAACTAGACAGCCAGCCAACCAACCCTGCCAGGCATGCAACAAACCAAACCCTACCACCCGCTCATCCACCAAGCCAGAAACAGTCAGACAGCCAACCTATAGACCAACCAATTAACCAACCAACCAACCAACCAACTAACTAGTTAGCCAGCCAACCAACGCTGCCAGGCAGCCAACAAACCAAACCCTACCACTCGCTCATCACCAAGCCAGCCAGACAGCCAGCCAACCTATCAACCAACCAATTAACTAACCAACCAACTAACTAGACAGCCAGCCAACCAACCCCGCCAGGCAGCCAACAAACCAAACCAACCAGCCAGCCAGCCAACCATTCATCCACCCAATTAAGGTATCCGACTACGTTGAAAAGGCGATTTTCGACCAAAATTCACTTTTTCTCAAAATAGTTTTATTCAACAGCCCCATTCTTTAAGATTATGAAACATTTTGGTTTTATAATCTACGCGAATTAGAACTCACGTTATAAGCATTTGAATACTAAGCATCTGCAGTATAACGCGTGTTAAGTCGAATCTTTACTTACGTTTTTTGAAGAATGCAATTATTTCTCGATACTGGCTACGGAAAACATGATTTTGCAAATTCTATTCAGTATTCAATCATGAAATTTGGCATGTCTGTCTTGTAAGTACTTGTGAGTGGAATAGACCACAGATTATGTAAATGATGAAATATTTTTTGATTTATAGCTTTTTTTACCGAAAAAAGGTGACAAATTTTTGAGAAATTTCTGGATAAAGTCACGTAATTTGTCATAAACCTTAAAATTCTTGGAATATTTCTTAACCTGCGGTCTGTTTCATGTGTAATATTTATACATGTGAAAAAATCTAAGCAAATTGTTTATAGCTAGTTAATTTTTATTAATACAGTGTTTCTCCTAACTGGTAATTTTCAGTCATTTTTGCCAAAAAATCACCCATTTTAAAAAAAATTATTGATATTGTGGTTTATTTTTAAGCAAAATACATGTTTTAAGATCATTCTGCTTCTAAAAAAACATTAATTTTATTTCATAATAGTGTTTTTAAAAAAAACTGCTCCGAACCTAGTCGGATACCTTAACCAAACAACCAACCAACTAACTAGACAGTCAGCCAACCAACCCTGCCAGGCAGTCAACAAACCAAACACTATCACCCGCTCACCCACCTAGCCAGCCAACCTATCAACCAACCAACTAAATAGACAGCCAGCCAACCAACCCTGCCAGGCAGTCAACAAATCAAATCCTACCGTCCGCTCACTCACCAAGCCAGCCAGCCAGCCAGCCAGCCAACCTATCAACCAACCAACAAACCAACCAGCCAACCAACTATTTAGACAGCCAGCCAAACAACCCTGCCAGGCAATCAACAAAACAAACCCTACCATCCGCTCACCCACCAAGCCAGCCAGCCAACTTATCCCCAAACAATTAACCAACTAACTAACTAGACAGCCAGCCAACCAACCATGCCAGGCAGCCAACAAACCAAACCCTACCACCCGCTCATTCAATAAGCCAGCCAGCCAGCCAACCTCTCAGCCAACCAATTAACCAACCAACCAACCAACCAACTAACTAGACAGCCAGCCAACCAACCCTGCCAGGCAGCCAACAAACCAAAGCCTACGACCCGCTCACCCACCAAGCCAGCCAGCCACTCTATCAACCAACCAACTAACCAACTAACTAGACAGCCAGCCAACCAACCCTGCTAGGCAGCCAACAAGCCAAACCCTACCACTCGCTCACCCACCAAGCCAGCCAGCCAGCCAGCCAAACTATCAACCAACCAACCAACCAACTAACTAGACAGCCAGCCAACCAACGCTGCCAGGCAGACAACAAACCAAACCCTACCTCCCGCTCACCCACCAAGCCAGTCAGCTAGCCAGACAACCTATGAACCAACCATCTAACTAGACAGCCAGATAACCAAACCTGCCAGGCAGCCAACAAAACAAACCCTACCATCCGCTCACCCACCAAGCCAGCCAGCCAACCTATCCCCAAACAATTAACCAACTAACTAACTAGACAGCCAGCCAACCAACCCTGCCAGGCAGCGAACAAACCAAACCCTACCACCCGCTTACCCACCAAGCCAGCCAGCCAGCCAGCCAGCCACTCTATCAACCAACCAACTAACAACTAACTAGACAGCCAGCCAACCAACCCTGCCAGGCAGCCAACAAACCAAACCCTAATACCCGCTCACCCACCAAGCCAGAGCCAGCCAGCCAGCCAACCTATCCCCAAACAATTAACCGACCAACTAACTAGACAGCCAGCCAACCAACCCAGCCAGGCAGCCAACAAACCAAACCCTACCACCCGCTCACACACCAAGCCAGCCAGCCAGCCAGACAACCTATCAACCAACCAATTAGCCAACCAACTAACTAGACAGCCAGCGAACCAACCCTGCCAAGCAGTCAACAAACCAAACACTACCACCCGCTCACCTACCTAGCCAGCCAACCTATCATCCAACCAACTAAATAGACAGCCAGCCAACCAACCATGCCAGGCAGCCAACAAATGAAATCCTACCGTCGGCTCACCCACCACGCCAGCCAGCCAGCCAACCTATACACCAACCAATTAAACAACTAAATAGACAGCCAGCCAACCAACCCTGCCAGGCAGCCAACAAACCAAACCCTACCACCCGCTCACCCACCAAGCCAAACAGCCAACCTCTCAACCAACCAATTAACCAACCAACCAGCCAACTAACTAGACAGCCAGCCAAGCAACTCTGCCAGGCAGCCAACAAACAAAACCCTACCACACGCTCACCCACCAAGCCAGCCAGCCAGCCAACCAACCTATCAACTAGCTAAATAGACAGCCAGCCAACCAACCCTGCTAGGCAGCCAACAAGCCAAACCCTACCACTCGCTCACCCATCAAGCCAGCCAGCCCGCCAGCCAACCTATCAACCAACCAATTAACCAACCAACTAACTAGACAGCCAGCCAACCAACCCTGCCAGGCAGCCAACAAACCAAACCCTACCACACGCTCACCCACCAAGCCAGCCAGCCAGCCAACCAACCTATCAACTAACTAAATAGACAGCCAGCCAACCAACCCTGCCAGGCAGCCAACAAACCAAACCTTACCACCCGCTCACCTACCAAGCCAGCCAGCCAGCCAGCCAACCTCTCAACCAACCAATTAACCAACCAACCAGCCAACTAACTAGACAGCAGCCAACCAACCCTGCCTGGCAGCCAACAAACGAAACCCTACCACCCGCTCACCCACCAAGCCAGCCAGCCAGCCAGCCAATCAACCTATCAATTAACCAGTTAACCAACCAACCAACCAACTAAATAGACAGCCAGCCAACCAACGCTGCTTGGCAGCCATCAAGCCAAACCCTACCACTCGCTCACTCACCAAGCCAGCCAGCCAGCCAAACTATCAACCAACCAACCAACCAACCAACTAACTAGACAGCCAGCCAACCAACGCTGCCAGGCAGCCAACAAACCAAACCCTACCACCCGCTCACCCACCAAACCAGTCAGCCAGCCAGCCAACCTATCAACCAACCAATTAACCAACCAACCAACCAACTAACTAGACAGCCAGACAACCAAACCTGCCAGGCAACCAACAAAACAAACCCTACCATGCCTTCACCCACCAAGCCAGGCAGCCAACCAGCCAACCTATCCCCAAACAATTAACCAACTAATTAACTAGACAGCCAGCCAACCAAACCTGCCAGGCAGCCAACAAACCAAACCCTACCACCCGCTCACCCACCAAGCCAGCCAGCCAGCCAGCCAACATATCAACCAACCAATTAACCAACCAACTAACTAGACAACCAGCCAACCAACCCTGCCAGGCAGCCAACAAACCAAACCCTACCACCCATTCACCCAGCCATCCAGCCAGCCAACCTATACCCAAACAACTAACCAACTAACTAAATAGACAGCCAGCCAACCAACCCTGTTAGGCAGATAACAAACCAAACCCTACCACCCGTTCACCCACCAAGCTAGCCACCCAGCCAACTTATACACCAACCAATTAACCAACTAAATAGACAGCCAGCCAACCAACCCTGCCAGGCAGCCAACAAACCAAACCCTACCACCCGCTCATTCAATAAGCCAGCCAGCCAGCCAGCCTCTCAGCCAACCAATTAAGCAACCAACCAACCAACTAGAAAGCCAGCCAACCAACCCAGCCAGGCAGCCAACAAACCAAAGCCTACCACCCGCTCACACACCAAGCCAGCCAGCCAACATATCCCAAAACAATTAACCTACCAACTAACTAGACAGCCTGCCAACCAACCCTGCCAGGCAGTCAACAAACCAAACCCTACCACCCGCTCACTCACCAAGCCAGCCAGCCAGCCAACCTATCAACCAACCAATTAACCAACCAACTAACAAGGCACCCAGCTAACCAACCCTGCCAGGCAGCCAACAAACCAAACCCTACTACCCGCTCACCCTACAAGCCAGCCAGCCAGCCAACCTATACACCAACCAATTAAACAACTAAATAGACAGCCAGCCAACCAACCCTGCCAGGCAGCCAACAAACCAAACCCTACCACCCGCTCATTCAATAAGCCAGCCAGCCAGCCAACCTCTCAGCCAACCAATTAACCAACCAACCAACCAACTAACTAGAAAGCCAGCCAACCAACGCTGCCAGGCAGCCAACAATCCAAACCCTACCACCCGCTCATCCACCAAACTAGTCAGCCAGCCAGACAACCTATCAACCATCCAATTAACCAACCAACCAACCAACCAACTAACTAGACAGCCAGCCAATCAAATCTGCCAGGCAGCCAAAAAACCAAACCCTACCACCCGCTCACCCACCAACCAGCCAGCCAGCCAGCCGAACCATCAACCAACCAATTAACCAACCAACCAACCAACTAAATAGACAGCCAGCCAGCCAACCCTGCCAGGCAGCCAACAAACCAAACCCTACCACCCGCTCGTTCAATAAGCCAGCCAGCCAGCCAACCTCTCAGCCAACCAATTAACCAACCAACCAACCAACTAAGTAGAAAGCCAGCCAACCAACCCTGCCAGGTAGTCAACAAACCAAACACTACCACCGCTCACCCACCTAGCCAACCAACCAACTAAATAGACAGCCAGCCAACCAACCCAGCCAGGCAGCAAACAAACCAAACCCTACCACCCGCTCACACACCAAGCCAGCCAGCCAGCCAGACAACCTATCAACCAACCAATTTACCAACCAACCAACCAACCAACCAACCAACTAAATAGACAGCCAGCCAACCAAACCTGCTAGGCAGCCAACAAGACAAACCCTGCCACTCGCTCACCCACCAAGCCAGCCAGTCAGCCAGCCAAACTATCAACCAACCAACCAACCAACTAACTAGACAGCCAGCCAACCAACGCTGCCAGGCAGCCAACAAACCAAACCCTACCACCCGCTCACCCACCAAACCAGTCAGCCAGCCAGACAACCTATCAACCAACCAATTAACCAACCAACCAACCAACTAACTAGACAGCCAGTCAATCAAACTTGCTAGGAAGCCAACAAACCAAACTCTACCAACCGCTCATCCACCAAGCCAGCCAGCCAGCCAGCCAAACTATCAACCAACCAACCAACCAACTAACTAGACAGCCAGCCAACCAACGCTGCCAGGCAGCCAAAAAACCAAACCCTACCACCCGCTCACCCACCAAACCAGTCAGCCAGCCAGCCAACCTATCAACCACCCAATTAACCGACCAACCAACCAACTAACTAGACAGCCAGCGAACCAACCCTGCCAGGCAGTCAACAAACCAAACAGTACCACCCGCTCACCTACCTAGCCAGCCAACCTATCAACCAACCAAATAAATAGACAGCCAGCCAACCAACCATGCCAGGCACCCAACAAACCAAACACTACCACCCGCTTATCCACCAAGCCAACCAGCCAGCCAGCCAATCTATCAACAACCCATTTAACCAAAAAACCAACCACCCAACCAACTAACTAGACAGCCAGCCAACCAACCCTGCCAGGCAGCCAAAAAACCAAACCCTACCACCCGCTCACACACAAAGCCAGCCAGCCAGCCAACCAAACTATCAACTAACTAAATAGACAGCCAGCCAACCAACCCTGCTAGGCAGCCAACAAGCCAAACACTACCACTCGCTCACCCATCAAGCCAGCCAGCAAGCCAGCCAACCTATCAACCAACCAATTAACCAACCAACTAACTAGACAGCCAGCCAACCAACCCTGCCAGGCAGCCAACAAACCAAACCCTACCACACGCTCACCCACCAAGCCAGCCAGCCAACCAACCTATCAACTAACTAAATAGACAGCCAGCCAACCAACCCTGCCAGGCAGCCAACAAACCAAACCCTACCACCCATTCACACACCAAGCCAGCCAGCCAGCCAGCCAACTTATCAACCAACCAACCAACCAACTAACTAGACAGCCAGCCAACCAACGCTGCCAGGCAGCCAAGAAACCAAACCCTACCACCCGCTCACCCACCAAGCCAGCCAGCCAGCCTATCAACCAACCAACTAACCAATTAACTAGAGATCCAGCCAACCAACAATGCCAGGCAGCCTCTCAACCAACCAATTAACCAACCAACCACCCAACTAACTAGACAGCCAGCCAAGCAACCATGCCAGGCAGCCAACAAACCAAACCCTGCTACCCGCTCACAAACCAAGCCAGCCAGCCAGCCAGACAACCTCTCAGCCAACCAATTAACCAACCAACCCACCCACCAACTAACTAGAAATCCAGCCAACCAACCCAGCCAGGCAGCCAACAAACCAAACCCTACCACCCGCTCACACACCAAGCCAGCCAGCCAGCCAGACAACCTATCAACCAACCAATTAACCAACCAACCAACCAACTAAATAGACAGCCAGCCAACCAACCCATCTAGGCAGCCAACAGGCCAAACCTTACCACTCGCTCACCCACCAAGCCAGCCAGCCAGCCAGCCAAACTATCAACCAACCAACCAACTAACTAGACAGTTAGCCAACAAACGCTGCCAGGCAGCCAACAAACCAAACCCTACCACCCGCTCACCCACCAAACCAGTCAGCCAGCCAGACAACCTATCAACCAACCAATTAACCAACCAACCAACCAACTAACTAGACAGCCAGTCAATCAAACCTGCCAGGCAGCCAGCAAACCAAACCCTACCACCCGCTCATCCACCAAGCCAGCCAGCCAGCCAGCCAGCCAAACTATCAACCAACCAGCCAACCAACTAACTAGACAGCCAGCCAACCAACGCTGCCAGGCAGCCAAAAAACCAAACCCTACCACCCGCTCACCCACCAAACTAGTCAGCCAGCCAGCCAACCTATCAACCACCCAATTAACCAACCAACCAACCAACCAACTAACTAGACAGCCAGCGAACCAACCCTGCCAGGCAGTCAACAAACCAAACAGTACCACCCGCTCACCTACCTAGCCAGCCAACCTATCAACCAACCAAATAAATAGACAGCCAGCCAACCAACCATGCCAGGCACCCAACAAACCAAACACTACCACCCGCTTATCCACCAAGCAAACCAGCCAGCCAGCCAATCTATCAACAACCCATTTAACCAAAAAACCAACCAACCAACTAACTAGACAGCCAGCCAACCAACCCTGCCAGGCAGCCAAAAAACCAAACCCTACCACCCGCTCACACACAAAGCCAGCCAGCCAGCCAACCAAACTATCAACTAACTAAATAGACAGCCAGCCAACCAACCCTGCTAGGCAGCCAACAAGCCAAACACTACCACTCGCTCACCCATCAAGCCAGCCAGCAAGCCAGCCAACCTATCAACCAACCAATTAACCAACCAACTAACTAGACAGCCAGCCAACCAACCCTGCCAGGCAGCCAACAAACCAAACCCTACCACACGCTCACCCACCAAGCCAGCCAGCCAACCAACCTATCAACTAACTAAATAGACAGCCAGCCAACCAACCCTGCCAGGCAGCCAACAAACCAAACCCTACCACCCATTCACACACCAAGCCAGCCAGCCAGCCAGCCAACTTATCAACCAACCAACCAACCAACCAACTAACTAGACAGCCAGCCAACCAACGCTGCCAGGCAGCCAAGAAACCAAACCCTACCACCCGCTCACCCACCAAGCCAGCCAGCCAGCCTATCAACCAACCAACTAACCAATTAACTAGAGAGCCAGCCAACCAACAATGCCAGGCAGCCTCTCAACATACCAATTAACCAACCAACCAGCCAACTAACTAGACAGCCAGCCAAGCAACCATGATAGGCAGCCAACAAACCAAACCCTGCTACCCGCTCACAAACCAAGCCAGCCAGCCAGCCAGACAACCTCTCAGCCAACCAATTAACCAACCAACCAACCAACCAACTAACTAGAAAACCAGCCAACCAACCCAGCCAGGCAGCCAACAAACCAAACCCTACCACCCGCACACACACCAAGCCAGCCAGCCAGCCAGACAACCTATCAACCAACCAATTAACCAACCGACCAACCAACTTAATAGACAGCCAGCCAACCAACCCATCTAGGCAGCCAACAGGCCAAACCTTACCACTCGCTCACCCACCAAGCCAGCCAGCCAGCCAGCCAAACTATCAACCAACCAACCAACTAACTAGACAGTTAGCCAACAAACGCTGCCAGGCAGCCAACAAACCAAACCCTACCACCCGCTCACCCACCAAACCAGTCAGCCAGCCAGACAACCTATCAACCAACCAATTAACCAACTAACTAGACAGCCAGTCAATCAAACCTGCCAGGCAGCCAACAAACCAAACCCTACCACCCGCTCATCCACCAAGCCAGCCAGCCAGCCAGCCAGCCAAACTATCAACCAACCAGCCAACCAACTAACTAGACAGCCAGCCAACCAACGCTGCCAGGCAGCCAAAAAACCAAACCCTACCACCCGCTCACCCACCAAACTAGTCAGCCAGCCAGCCAACCTATCAACCACCCAATTAACCAACCAACCAACCAACCAACTAACTAGACAGCCAGCGAACCAACCCTGCCAGGCAGTCAACAAACCAAACACTACCACCCGCTCACCTATCTAGCCAGCCAAACTATCAACCAACCAACTAAATAGACAGCCAGCCTACCAACCATGCCAGGCAGCCAACAAATCAAATCGTACCGTCGGCTCACCCACCAAGCCAGCCAGCCTCTCAACCAACCAATTAACCAACCAACCAGCCAACTAACTAGACAGCCAGCCAAGCAACCATGCCAGGCAGCCAACAAACAAAGCCCTACCACACGCTCACCCACCAAGCCAGCCAGTCAGCCAGCCAAACTATCAACCAACCAACCAACCAACTAACTAGACAGCCAGCTAACCAACGCTGCCAGGCAGCCAACAAACCAAACCCTACCACCCGCTCACCCACCAAACCAGTCAGCCAGCCAGACAACCTATCAACCAACCAATTAACCAACCAACTAACTAGACAGCCAATCAAACTTGCCAGGCAGCACACAAACCAAACTCTACCAACCGCTCATCCACCAAGCCAGCCAGCCAGCCAGCCAAACTATCAACCAACCAACTAACTAGACAGCCAGCCAACCGACGCTGCCAGGCAGCCAAAAAACCAAACCCTACCACCCGCTCACCCACCAAACCAGTCAGCCAGCCAGCCAACCTATCAACCACCCAATTAACCAACCAACCAACCAACTAACTAGACAGCCAGCGAACCAACCCTGCCAGGCAGTCAACAAACCAAACAGTACCACCCGCTCACCTACCTAGCCAGCCAACCTATCAACCAACCAAATAAATAGACAGCCAGCCAACCAACCATGCCAGGCAGCCAACAAATCAAATCCTACCGTCGGCTCACCCACCAAGCCAGCCAGCCAGCCAACCTATACACCAACCAATTAAACAACTAAATAGACAGCCAGCCAACCAAACCTGCCAGGCAGCCAACAAACCAAACCCTACTACCCGCTCACCCTACAAGCCAGCCAGCCAGCCAACCTATACACCAACCAATTAACCAATTAAATAGACAGCCAGCCAACCAACCCTGCCAGGCAGCCAACAAACCAAACCCTACCACCCGCTCATTCAATAAGCCAGCCAGCCAGCCAACCTCTCAGCCAACCAATTAACCAACCAACCAACCAACTAACTGGAAAGCCAGCCAACCAACCCAGCCAGGCAGCCAACAAACCAAACCCTACCACCCGCTCACACACCAAGCCAGCCAGCCAGCCAGACAACCTATCAACCAACCAATTAACCAACCAACCAACCAACTAAATAGACAGCCAGCCAACCAACCCTGCTAGGCAGCCAACAGGCCAAACCCTACCACTCGCTCACCCACCAAGCCAGCCAGCCAGCCAGCCAAACTATCAACCAACCAACCAACCAACTAACTAGACAGCCAGCCAACCAACGCTGCCAGGCAGCCAACAAACCAAACCCTACCACCCGCTCACACACCAAACTAGTCAGCCAGCCAGACAACCTATCAACCATCCAATTAACAAACCAACCAACCAACCAACCAACCATTTAACTAGACAGCCAGCCAATCAAATCTGCCAGGCACCCAACAAACCAAACACTACCACCCGCTTATCCACCAAGCCAACCAGCCAGCCAGCCAATCTATCAACAACCCATTTAACCAAAAAACCAACCAACCAACCAACTAACTAGACAACCAGCCAACCAACCCTGCCAGGCAGTCAACAGACCAAACACTACCACCGCTCACCCACCTAGCCAGCCAACCTATCAACAAACCAACTAAATAGACAGCCAACCAACCAACCCAGCCAGGCAGCAAACAAACCAAACCCTACCACCCGCTCACACACAAAGCCAGCCAGCCAGCCAACCAAACTATCAACTAACTAAATAGACAGCCAGCCAACCAACCCTGCTAGGCAGCCAACAAGCCAAACACTACCACTCGCTCACCCATCAAGCCAGCCAGCAAGCCAGCCAACCTATCAACCAACCAATTAACCAACCAACTAACTAGAGAGCCAGCCAACCAACCCTGCCAGGCAGCCAACAAACCAAACCCTACCACACGCTCACCCACCAAGCCAGCCAGCCAACCAACCTATCAACTAACTAAATAGACAGCCAGCCAACCGACCCTGCCAGGCAGCCAACAAACCAAACCCTACCACCAATTCACCCACCAAGCCAGCTAGCCAGCCAGCCAAACTATCAACCAACCAACCAACCAACTAACTAGACAGCCAGCCAACCAACGCTGCCAGGCAGCCAAGAAACCAAACCCTACCACCCGCTCACCCTCCAAGCCAGCCAGCCAGCCTATCAACCAACCAACTAACCAATTAACTAGAGAGCCAGCCAACCAACAATGCCAGGCAGCCAACAAACCAAACCCTACCACCCGCTCACTCACCAAGCCAGCCAGCCAGCCAACCTATCAACCAACCAATTAACCAACCAACTAACAAGGCAGCCAGCTAACCAACCCTGCCAGGCAGCCAACAAACCAAACCCTGCTACCCGCTCACACACCAAGCCAGCCAGACAACCTCTCAGCCAACCAATTAACCAACCACCCAACCAACTAACTAGAAAGCCAGCCAACCAACCCAGCCAGGCAGCCAACAAACCAAACCCTACCACCCGCTCACACACCAAGCCAGCCAGCCAGCCAGACAACCTATCAACCAACCAATTAACCAAACAATCAACCAACTAAATAGACAGCCAGCCAACCAACCCATCTAGGCAGCCAACAAACCAAACCCTACCACCCGCTCATCCACCAAGCCAGCCAGCCAGCCAGCCAAACTATCAACCAACCAGCCAACCAACTAACTAGACAGCCAGCCAACCAACGCTGCCAGGCAGCCAAAAAACAAAACCCTACCACCCGCTCACCCACCAAACCAGTCAGCCAGCCAGCCAACCTATCAACCAACCAATTAACCAACCAACCAACCAACCAACTAACTAGACAGCCAGACAACCAAACCTGCCAGGCAACCAACAAAACAAACCCTACCATCCCTTCACCCACCAAGCCAGCCAGCCAGCCAGATAACCTATCCCCAAACAATTAACCAACTAACTAACTAGACAGCCAGCCAACCAACCCTGCCAGGCAGCCAACAAACCAAACCCTACCACCCACTCACCCACCAAGCCAGCCGGCCAGCCAACCTATCAAACAACCAACTAACCAAACAGCCCACAAACTAAATAGACAGCCAGACAACCAACCCAGCCAGCCAGCCAACAAACCAATCCCTACCACCCGGTCACCCACCAAGCCAGCCTGCCAGCCAGCCAACCTATCCCAAAACAATTAACCTACCAACTAACTAGACAGCCAGCCAACCAACCCTGCCAGGCAGCCAATAAACCAAACCCTACCACCCGCTCAACCACCAAGCCAGCCAGCCAGACACCCAACCTATCAACCAACCAATTAACCAACCAAATAACTGGACAGCCAACCAACCAACCCTGCCAGGCAGCAAACAAACCAAACCCTACTACCCGCTCACCCTACAAGCCAGCCAGCCAGCCAACCTATACACCAACCAATTAACAAACTAAATGGACAGCCAGCCAACCAACCCTGCCAGGCAGCCAGCCAACCTCTCAACCAACCAATTAACCAACAAACCAACCAACTATCTAGAAAGCCAGCCAACCAACCCAGCCAGGCAGCCAACAAACCAAACCCTACCACCCGCTCACACACCAAGATAGCCAGCCAGCCAGACAACCTATCAACCAACCAATTAACCAACCAACACCCAAATAGACAGCCAGCCAACCAACCCTGCTAGGCAGCCAACAAGCCAAGCCCTACCACTCGCTCACCCACCAAGCCAGCCAGCCAAACTATCAACCAACCAACCAACCAACTAACTAGACAGCCAGCCAACCAAAGCTGCCAGGCAGCCAACAAACCAAACTCTACCACCCGCTCACCCACCAAACCAGTCAGCCAGCCAGACAACCTATCAACCAACCAATTAACCAACCAACCAACCAACTAACTAGACAGCCAGCCAACCAACCCCGCCAGGCAGCCAACAAACCAAACCCTACCACCAGCTCACCCACCAAGCCAACCAGCCAGCCAGCCAACCTATCATCCACCCAATTAAATAACCAACCAACCAACTAACTAGACAGCCAGCCAGCCAACCAACCCTGCCAGGCAGTCAACAAACCAAACACTACCTCCCGCTCACCCACCTAGCCAGCCAACCTATCAACCAACCAACTAAATAGACAGCCAGCCAACCAACCCTGCCAGGCAGCGAACAAATCAAATACTACCGTCCGCTCACTCACCAAGCCAGTCAGCCAGCCAACCTATCAACCAACCAACAAACCAACCAGCCAACCAACTATTTAGACAGCCAGCCAACCAACCCTGCCAGGCAATCAACAAAACAAACCCTACCATCCGCTCAGCCACCAAGCCAGCGAGCCAACCTATCCCCAAACAATTAACCAACCAACTAACTAGACAGCCCGCCACCCAACCCTGCCAGGCAGCCAACAAACCAAACCCTACCACCCGCTCACCCACCAAGCCAGCCAGCCAGCCAGCCAAACTATCCCAAAACAACTAACCAACCAACTAACTCTACCGCCAGCCAACCAACCCTGCCAGGCAGCCAACAAGCCAAACCCTACCACCCGCTCACCCACCAAGCCAGCCAGCCAGCCAGTCAAACTATCAGCCAACCAACCAACCAACCAACTAACTAGACAGCCAGCCAACCAACCCTGCCAGGCAGCCAACAAACCAAACCCTACCACCCGCTCACCCACCAAGCCAGCCAGACCGCCAGACAACCTATCAACCAACCAATTAACCAACCAACCAACCAACTAACTAGACAGCCAGCCAACCAACCCCGCCAGGCAGCCAACAAACCAAACCCTACCACCAGCTCACCCACCAAGCCAACCAGCCAGCCAGCCAACCTATCATCCACCCAATTAAATAACCAACCAACCAACTAACTAGACAGCCAGCCAGCCAACCAACCCTGCCAGGCAGTCAACAAACCAAACACTACCTCCCGCTCACCCACCTAGCCAGCCAACCTATCAACCAACCAACTAAATAGACAGCCAGCCAACCAACCCTGCCAGGCAGCGAACAAATCAAATACTACCGTCCGCTCACTCACCAAGCCAGTCAGCCAGCCAACCTATCAACCAACCAACAAACCAACCAGCCAACCAACTATTTAGACAGCCAGCCAACCAACCCTGCCAGGCAATCAACAAAACAAACCCTACCATCCGCTCAGCCACCAAGCCAGCGAGCCAACCTATCCCCAAACAATTAACCAACCAACTAACTAGACAGCCCGCCACCCAACCCTGCCAGGCAGCCAACAAACCAAACCCTACCACCCGCTCACCCACCAAGCCAGCCAGCCAGCCAGCCAAACTATCCCAAAACAACTAACCAACCAACTAACTCTACCGCCAGCCAACCAACCCTGCCAGGCAGCCAACAAGCCAAACCCTACCACCCGCTCACCCACCAAGCCAGCCAGCCAGCCAGTCAAACTATCAGCCAACCAACCAACCAACCAACTAACTAGACAGCCAGCCAACCAACCCTGCCAGGCAGCCAACAAACCAAACCCTACCACCCGCTCACCCACCAAGCCAGCCAGACCGCCAGACAACCTATCAACCAACCAATTAACCAACCAACCAACCAACTAACTAGACAGCCAGCCAACCAACCCTGTTTACAAAATTCTGCTTACAACTATGGAAACACGCGGGGATATTCTGAAACCAAAACTTCTCACAAATCATTTTCTATTTCCATCTGTCTGTTGCCAGAGCAAAACTAAAACAATATAAATAAAATAAAATGTATTTACAAGGCTAAACTATGAAACACTAGGGCACGCAAAACATGCAATGAGTGAGTTCGACGAGCACGACTGGTAGCGATCGGTTAGTTAATCACGTGACAGCTAATGATCACGTGCTCCAATCAATTAATCAGCTCCTTAGAATGGTAACCGGTGCGGTAGCGGTTGATCACGGACCGCCGCGGTTAGTAACTGGTTACTTACCGGTAGACCGGTGAGGTTCGTCGAACGCAACCATTGATTGTTGAAACTAACCTAACCAAAAAAAAAAGGCATTATAAGCTCGAATCGTAATTATAAACTCAATTTAAGCATTCAAGAGTTTTTTTCCGGCTGTAATTTTAATATATTTTTCTGGTGAGGTTGTGGTGATGATTTATGCAGTTAAGGAACTGAAGTGACACCGTGTTTGTTTAGCCCGCGAAGTTTCATTCGAAGCTCAAAGCTCGAGTTGAATGTTGCAATTGCCATTTCGCCTTAATTTAACCCAAGATGTCGATTCCTGGTGTGCCTACGTGTACGTATTTTTTTTTTTTTTTTTCATTTAGGTATCTTTTAATTAAAATTGTCGTCTCTCCAGGTAATATTTCGTTTCATGTAAGCATTTAATATTCTTTTTTAAATGATTTTTAAATTACTAGTAGTATTACTTTTGAGTAAATTTCCTCAATGGCCGAGTGGTCTAAGCGATTGCTTCTCCCTCTTGAGGCGGTGGGTCAATATACCCTCGCTCCGGATGTACTTTTCCTTCTTTCTGATCTAAATTCTTTCATGTGTTCTTTATATGTATTCTTTACTGTAATTAAAATATAGGGTCAGACGGGGCAATTATGGATCAAAATACCAGAACATATTAATATTTTCTGAAGTATAAAATATAAAATGATTTAATTTGGCATGGGGTAAGCTTACACAATTTAGAAATTATTCAAATAATCCCTTTACCTAAATTTACATTACTATTTATTTTACTTAAATTAAATGAGTGACCAGGAATTACCCCGGATTGGGGCAATTATGGGTCACACATGGGGCAAATATGGGTCACCCCCCTTTCTTTAAGTAATCCATGTCAAAAGTAACTTACTATTCTAAATTATCATTTCTTAGCCCACAAAGAGACTTTTTAATGACGATAAGTTTTATGTTTAAGAAATAACACATTATAATTGAAATAATTTAATGTTACTCTTACTAGTCGACTACAATTGGCTATTGCTCTTTGCTCTAAGCCCACAATTCGATAAAGAAATTTATTTAATAGTTACATGCTACCTTCATCATTCATGTTTCTATCAACTGCAAGGATTTTTCTTTTCAATTTCAATTCACTAGACTGAAAAGAATGCACTTATTTCAAATTACTTCTAGAAATGTCTCGCTTGAACAAACTAAAATTTCGGACACCTTGTTCCAAAAAATTCAGTACTGCTTTTTCTTTGTCCAAAATTTAAGTTACTTTCCCATTGTCGAATATGTTGTTTATCATCATACACAACAAAGTATATCTGATTTTCAAGTACAGAATGAATTCGGTTATAGCAGCATCTTAAAACATTTTTAAAGCAGGTTTTTTTTTTGCGATTGTGTTCTTGCAAATTCTTCCCTCTTTTTGTCATTGTCATAAACAATTTAAAATAAGCTCATTTTGCATTCAAACGATGTGTATATCAGCTTGTTAAGATACTTTTTTTTTTTTTTTTTTGCAAGCAGGATTTTTCTCATTGACTACATTTGTGAATTCGATTTCTCTTGAAGTTATAAGATAGACAAGTTGCGAGATTTATTCATTATAACTTTCGACGAATTTGTCTCCTTATTTGGTACTAAAGTGATTTGCATTAATTTGTTGCTTATTTTGCTTCTTGATGTGTGCCATAATTGCATGCTGACATAAATTATCTTCAAAACTGAAATTGATTTGCTAGCCAAAAGGGCATGATACTTAGCAGCAATGAAGATGATAAAATATCTAATGTTGCACTTGGAGCATTACAATTTCTTTTTAAGAGAGTTTGGCATAGAAGAGGATAAGTTGAAGTGAATACTTATATTATTCACGCAGAAATAAATAAGAAAAACATCAAAAATATCGGAAAATATACTGACCCAGAATTATCCCGGTGACCCAGAATTACCCCGCTGAACTGGGGTATAAATCAGCATACTTTTATGCTAACTTTTTTTTAAAAAGAAGAAAAAATTATGTAGGTATGAAAAGCTTAGACCATTTAATATTAAAGGTAGGGAGGTAAGATTTTTTTTTATCTTTATTTATTTATTTATTTATTTATTTTTTAAAGAGCAACATTAGTTGTAATCAGGGCCAGACTTAAACTTAACGGGGTCCCAGGGTTGCCAACCTTAGAGAAATTTTTTGAGAAGCATCTGTGCTGATTTTGAGGAGTGATTTAAAATTTGCGGAGCAATTCGGAATTTTGTATACAAATCCATAAAATTAACTAAAACCACTTATCTGATTTTTTTAGAGCTTTAATAATTATTTAAGCACTAGTATGAAAATAATTACTTCTAAATTAATAAAACAGCTTTATACACAATTTCAATCTTTATTTTCCCATATTTACTTGTTTGTTATGATGAAATAGCAAAATTTAAGCTGGAAAACTACGGCAGGGGTAAACGAACTTCTTTGCAGATCCGCGGAGTTTCACCATTTTTACGCAGCAACTCCGCAAAATGCAGAGCAGTTGGTAACCCTGGGTCCATATGGTATTTCAGGTATGAGGTCCCTTTGTAGTCTTAAAGTCACGATAGTGTTAAGTCTACAATTGAGGACTTTGATGCCCAAACTTTTCCTTTTTTAAAAATTCATTTTTGGGCGCGGAGAATCGGTTGTTCCGATTGGTGCAACAACGGGTCACAAATGCAAGATTATACATCTGCTTTGTAGTAAATAATGTGGGAAAGATATTAGCCTTTTGATAGGACACTAATGTTATTTATTGGTCTTACCAAATATGAGTGAGTCTGGACTTTTCTGGTTCTTGGTTTTTGCATCAAGGCCCAAGAAGGAAATTGTGTATTAGATTTAAAATGGTCCGGGACACGTTTAGAAAGAAAAATAAGGTATTAAACAATTTAGAATTTTGAAACTTTTTGCATTGATTCACCATCAGTTTGACTCGCTAAATCATAACATAAATATTTAAAAAAATATTTAAATTTAGTTATTGTTTTCTAAAAACTATGGGGTTGCTTTAAATTGCTAAAACTCAAAATATTCTTGGTCAATTTGCAAATTTTTTTTCAAAAAACTATGCACAAATATGTAAGTTTTAATTTTTATTCGACGATTTAAAAAATATTGATTCAATAAAAATAGAAAATATTTGAAAAAAAAATTCAAAAATTTCAAAGACACCTTTTTAAAAAAAATCATATTTTTTGAAGTTTTTTTTTTTTCAAATTCACCGCATAAAAATCAAAGTTAACTGTCTGAAAAAGATATCCTCCAAATTTTATTATCTTTATCAGTTCTTGACGTATAAGAGTTTGCATGCGAATAATTGGGAAAAATTTCAACATGGAGAGAAACGCATTTGAAGTTTTAAAGTTAAATATAGTATTAGTTAAAAGAATGCAACACAAATATAATTATATCTTTCGTTCTAATTAAGATAAAAACAAGATTCAAACGTCCTTTTAAGCAGAAAAAGATGGAAAAGTTTTTTTAATGATTAAACAAAAAATGCAAAATTTGACACATTTTGTTTTCCGGACGCCCTCAAATATCGAAAAATTGCCAAAGTTTTCAAACCTTAGGCATTCCCTTACAGTCACTAAAGATAGCTTAAAATTTCACTTATAGAGATTTTCATGGGAGAGCTTCGTAACCTTTTTTTTTTTGCACTATAGCCAAAAATTGATTTCACTTTCAGAAAAAAATGCCCAGAGAGAATTAGTGTTTCCTCCAGACCAAAAAAGGGGCAGTGGATTTTCAGATAAAAGGTATAAAAGGGTAGAGAAGTTTTGTTGAATAAAAAAAGTGCTTCTTTTTCTTTTTGGTACAGTCCCTCAATATTTTTTTCGAGCAACGGGACCCCGGAGGAAAAACCAAAGACGGGGCGACCAACCGCTCGGTGAGCATATGGGTTTCAGCGCCCCCACACGATCGTCGCGAGAACCTCCGCAACGCTGTAACAGGGCTCGGAGAGCGCCTCCTAGTGATTTTTTCCAGGAACCTTCGCAACGCTGTAAGAGAAACGGGCTAGGAGAGCGCCTCCTAGTGGTTTTTTCCAGGAACCTTCGCAACGCTGTAACAGGGCTCGGAGAGCGCCTCCTAGTGATTTTTTCCAGGAACCTTCGCAACGCTGTAACAGGGCTCGGAGAGCGCCTCCTAGAGTTTTTTTCCAGGAACCATCGCAACGCTGTAAGAGAAACGGGCTAGGAGAGCGCCTTCTAGTGATTTTTTACGAGAATCACTTCAGACCTGTTCGCGAACCTTGGTCATCGTCCTTAAACAGCGCCATCTGCCTCGTTCACGACGCCACCTCGCGAATTTTTACGAGAATCATCTTTATACGCGAACCTTGGTCAGCTTCGCCTGGAAACAGCGCCATCTGCCTCGTTCACGATGCCACCTCGCGATTTTTACGAGAACCACTTCAGACCTGTACGCGAACCTTGGTTAGCCTCGCATGGAAACAGCGCCATCTGCCTCGTTCACGACGCCACCTCGCGAATTTTTACGAGAATCATCTTAGAACTGTACGCGAACCTTGGTCAGCTTCGCCTGGAAACAGCGCCATCTTCCTCGTTCACGAGGCCACCTCGCGATTTTTACGAGAGCCACTTCAGACCTGTACGCGAACCTTGGTCAAATCGCCGCCATCTGCTCGTTCACGAGGCCACCTGACGAATTTTACGAGAACCATCTTAGACCTGCACGCGAACCTTGGTCAGCCTCGCCTGGAAACAGCGCCATCTGCGTCGTTCACGAGGGCACCTGACGAATTTTACGAGAACCACTTCAGACCTGTACCCGAATCTTGGTTAACCTCGCATGGAAACAGCGCCATCTGCGTCGTTCACGATGCCACCTGACGAATTTTACGAGAATCATCTTAAAACTGTACGCGAACCTTGGTCAAGTCGCCTGGAAACAGCGCCTCGTTCACGATGTCACCTGGTGAATTTTTACGAGAATCACTTCAGGACTGCTCGCGAACGTTAGTGTTTGTTTTCGATTCGAACGTTGCTTTCTGTAAGTTCACGCAAACACGGTTAAAAAAACGTACAGTCCGTAGATCTCTTAGAGGTTCTGCACCTCAGGGGTTCGGAGGAAGAGAGAATGGCATTAAGAAAGAAAAATTGATGAAAATCGGAATACGGATCCAACGAGCCCTCAAACATTCGAACTGAAATATTTTTGAAGTTTGAAGATTCGATTAGGAATGAGATTCAAAAAATTGAACTTGTATTTTTTTGGAAATCATCAACGTTAAATGACGACGATCGCTTTCTTTTGAGATTGTCACGTTTTTTCAAGTCAAGTGTTTTTTTTCCTCAAACAACTTACATTTTTACTTCACGTGTTGAAGATGTTGGCATTTTAAAACTTTACGACTCCAAAAAATGACAAAGTCCAGCATTTGCGAAATAAACGAAGATTGAAACCTCCAACAAATTGCTCAAAAAAAAAAAAAAAAAAAAAAAAAAAAAAAAAAAAAAAAAAAAAAAAAAAAAAAAAAAAAAAAAAAAAAAAAAAAAAAAAAATATATATATATATATATATATATATATATATATATATATATTTTTTTTTTTTTTTTTTTTTTTTTTTTTTTTTTTTTTTTTTTTTTTTTTTTTTTTTTTTTTTTTTTTTTTTTTGTATTTAAATTTTAGGTTCTTGATCTTAGGGTTTCAAAAAAATGGGACTTTGAAAATTTCGAAAGTTTACCTCCAGGCCTTACAAACATTACAAGGGCATTTTGCATTCGCTTCCCGCAGCAACTTCTCCATGTTTTTGATGGCCGAAATATTTTCCTCGTACGTCTTGGCGAGTGTCCGATAGTTCTGCGAATCGAAGAAATTTTTCGTCGTCCTGATCCGGCATCTACTACGGCCACCACTCAAGTCGAAGCAACGACGACGGCACAGCGGGCACATCCGGTCCGAATTCGTCCTCTTGGCGGTAGCGAACCATTCCGAAATGCAAGCCCAATGAAAAGAGTGACCGCACGCTAGTTTTTTCCCGTCGCAACGGACGATCGCGTCCAGGCAAATGGAACACGTCAATCGTCCTCCCCTCCGCTCTCTCGCTGAAACGTCGCGAAGCTCGTCCATGTCCGATACTTCGGCGACGACCATCTCCAACCGATCGTCGGGAAATCGTTCCGTGAGAGCCTTTCTCGTCTCGTTCAGTAGTCGTTTCAAATCGAAGTACGTTAATAGGTAACGATCGGGATAGATGCTAGTGGCGAGGAAGTGCTCGATTTTGCTCTTGAAATCCAATTCGAAGTCCTCCAATTCCCGCAAAACTGCGTTGCAAGCGGTCAATTTCGTATTCCGAATCATGACGGAAATCGTTGATTCGAAACAAGCTGCTGGAATCTTTTGTAGCTCACAAAGGTAGGAAAAAAAAAAAAAAAAAAAAAAAAAAAAAAAAAAAAAAAAAAAAAAAAAAAAATTAAATTAAATTTAAAAAAAAAAAAAAAAAAAAAAAAAAAAAAAAAAAAAATTTTTTTTTTTTTTTTTTTTTTTTTTTTTTTTTTTTTTTTTTTTTTTTTTTTTTTTTTTTTTTTTGAAATTTAAGTTTAAATGTTTTTTTGTTTTGGGGAATTCGAATGTTTCTTTGTGTTTTGGGAGTTTGAATGTTTTTTGTGTTTTGGGAGTTTGAATGTTTTTGTGTTTTGGGAGTTTGAATGTTTTTGTGTTTTGGGAGTTTGAATGTTTTTTTGTGTTTTGGGAGTTTGAATGTTTTTGTGTTTTGGGAGTTTGAATGTTTTTGTGTTTTGGGAGTTTGAATGTTTTTGTGTTTTGGGAGTTTGAATGTTTTTGTGTTTTGGGAGTTTGAATGTTTTTTGTTCTCATTAAAAAACCTTAGTCGGTAAGGAAAAAAATGATCGAAACACACACACACACACACACACACAAATTTAAAAACTACACACGTTTCCGTCAAACCACGTACCGTTCAAGTGCTCGTTATTCCCTCCCTCTTTCGAGCTTCTATCACACACAAAACTCAAAAACTACACACGATCAAATGTCCGCGAGATGCTTTGCATTTCCTTTTTCGACACCAACTCATACATCGTAAGAATCACCCAGCAACCTAACAGATAAAAGCACGCACGCGGGTTTGCTCGAAACGCCCTTTTCGAGACTCACAAGAACGTAAAAAACACGCAACACACAAAAAATACAAGATTGGTAAAAAACACGCACGCGATCGTATTTTTCTACGCGTTTAAGATCATCGAAGGAAAAAAAAACGATCCCACATAAACGTTTGCGATTTCATGCAATCCCCTTTTTTTCAATTCTGAGAAGTAGTTTCCGGAAACCTATTGCATGGGGATAAAGTTCCGAGAATTACATCGTAAACGCGTTTGAATTTGCTCGGAACGTAAAGTTTCGAGACTCATATACGTGAAAATATTACCACTCGGAACATAAAGTTCCGAGAATTACATCGTAAACGCGTTTGAATTTGCTCGGAACGTAAAGTTTCGAGACTCATATACGTGAAAATATTACCACTCGGAACATAAAGTTCCGAGAATTACATCGTAAACGCGTTTGAATTTGCTCGGAACGTAAAGTTTCGAGACTCATATACGTGAAAATATTACCACTCGGAACATAAAGTTCCGAGATTTACATCGTAAACGCGTTTGAATTTTTTTTTAGATTGGACCCACCATAACCACTACCCGATGTTAAACATTAACTTAAACGCGTTTGAATTTGCTCGGAACGTAAAGTTTCGAGACTCATATGCGTGATAATATTACCACTCGGAACATAAAGTTCCGAGATTTACATCGTAATTAGATTGGACCCACCATAACCACTACCCGATGTTAAACATTGACTTAAACGCGTTTGAATTTGCTCGGAACATAAAGTTTCGAGACTCATATGCGTGAAAATATTACCACTCGGAACATAAAGTTCCGAGATTTACATCGTAAACGCGTTCGAATTTTCTTTTAGATTGGACCCACCATAACCGCTACCCGATGTTAAACATTAACTTAAACGCGTTTGAATTTGCTCGGAACATAAAGTTTCGAGACTCATATGCGTGATAATATTACCACTCGGAACATAAAGTTCCGAGATTTACATCGTAATTAGATTGGACCCACCATAACCACTACCCGATGTTAAACATTGACTTAAACGCGTTTGAATTTGCTCGGAACATAAAGTTTCGAGACTCATATGCGTGAAAATATTACCACTCGGAACATAAAGTTCCGAGATTTACATCGTAAACGCGTTCGAATTTTTTTTTAGATTGGACCCACCATAACCACTACCCGATGTTAAACATTAACTTAAACGCGTTTGAATTTGCTCGGAACATAAAGTTTCGAGACTCATATGCGTGATAATATTACCACTCGGAACATAAAGTTCCGAGATTTACATCGTAATTAGATTGGACCCACCATAACCACTACCCGATGTTAAACATTAACTTAAACGCGTTTAAATTTGCTCGGAACATAAAGTTTCGAGACTCATATGCGTGAAAATATTACCACTCGGAACATAAAGTTCCGAGATTTACATCGTAAACGCGTTCGAATTTTTTTTAGATTGGACCCACCATAACCGCTACCCGATGTTAAACATTAACTTAAAAGTACAAATACAAACTTAAAAAAACATACACGTTTCGGTCAAACCGAGTATCGTTCAAGATGTCCTTTTTTTCGAGACCTTAAAAAAAGCAACCCTTGGTACCCGTAAAAAAATGAAACAGTACACGATCGTTTTCACGTGCTTTTATTTTTTGCCGTCCTGCAAAAGGAAAAAAAAGGAGAACATACTTACCTGAAAGAGACGTCCAAGGTTCTTCATCTGTAAATTTAGTTGTTCACAGAGAATAGTTCGTGTAATCCATGTTCTATTCTCCGGGTACTGCTGAAAACATTGGCATACACACTCAAATCCAATTATTAACGGACCCATCAATAAGTCCCACGCGAAATAAAATTTGGGGTATTCGTCGGCGCTTCCGTAGTAGATAAATTTTTGACCTGGATTGGAGTCATCTTCGGTTACCTCCGCAAGGTTTCCAACGACTCAAATCCCATTATTTACGGACCCATGAATAAGTCCCACGCGAAATAAGATGCCAAAGAGATAGAGTTCTATTTGTCTTCGTAGTTAATAAATTTTGATCTAGATTGGAGCCATCTTCTGTTAACACCGCAAGGTCTCCAACGGCTACAATCCTGGCTATTTACGGACCCATGAATAAGTCCCACGCGAAATAAGATGCCAAAGAGAGAGAACGAGAGAGATAAATTAAAATGACTTACCCGTCTTCATCTGTAGTAAAAAATTTTCACAGAGAATAGTTCGTGTAATCCATGTTCTATTCTCCGGGTACGGCTTGAAGACGTCTGCACTGCTTCGGAGAGGAGAAAACACCGGAATTCAACACAAAACTTGGTCTTCATCTGTAGTCACGGAGAATAGTTCGTGTAATCCAAGTTCTATTCTCCGGGTAGGGCTTGAAGACGTCTGCACTGCTTCGGAGAGGAAACGTCGGAATTCCGCACAAAACTTGGTCTTCATCTGTAGTCACGGAGAATAGTTCGTGTAATCCAAGTTCTATTCTCCGGGTACGGCTTGACGTCTGCACTGCTTCGGTCCAGCTTCTTCGAGTCCAATTGATCCAAGATTCCGCCCTGAAAAAAAACGAAAGAAACAACGGCAGCGACAAACATCTAATACAACATAAACGTAACAGAGTACATGAAAGGCTGTAAGGATCCTTACAAGTACCTAGTTGTATTCGATTCGCTATAAACTTAGACTTTTAAAACGCGGACAGTAAAACATCGCAATTTACTGTTTGGGCTAAAAAAATTTAACATTGAATTGCAATTCGAATACCACTAGAAACTAACACATTAGAAAATAGATCATATAGCAACACACACACAGAGAGAGAGATAAATACTTAAAACATACTTACTTTGCCGTGAAAATTCCAAGTTGAACAGGTGGCAAGTCCAACAGATGAAAAAACTACAAGTCCAACCGATGGGAGAGGTATTTACAGTTTCCAACAGATGACACAGTTACAAGTCCAACATCAGATGAGAGAAGGCATTTACAAAGTTTAAACAGCTGACGAAGTTAGAATAACCATTCTACAAGACGAACAGAGTTTTATACTCACAGAAATAGGACGCGCAAAAAATTTGCAGCAATCACAGATCGAGACCACAAATCCTTGAAAAAAAAAAAAAAAAAAAAAAAAAAAAAAAAAAAAAAAAAAAAAAAAAAAAAAAAAAAAAAAAAAAAAAAAAAAAAAAAAAAAAAATTGACCTTGACCTTGACCTTGACCTTGACCTTGACCTTGACCTTGACCCTTATTACCTGCGTCCATGGGGGGTCCATACCACCCTCCTTTAGTGGTATCCAGCAAGCCAAAAGGGTTTCATACTAACCTTAACGCTGAAGGAGCTCAGTGGGAACGTCTTCACTCTTCGGAGTACCAGCTCCAACTGATCCAAACTAGGGAAACGCGCTCTCTTTTATACCCATCAGCCAGTCGTAGCTCAAAATACGAAAAAATTCGTAACTCAAGAACGGTTCAACGTAGAGACTTGAAACCACCATCATTGGTTGAAGAATTAAATTCTCCATCTAGTAAAAATAGTTTCGGGTCTCTGCGTCCATTCGTTCTCGAGTTATGAATTACTTTAGATTTAACGCTAAACATGAACTAATTCCTAACTCGAGAACGAATGGACGTAGCGACCCGAAACCGGTGTCAATTGAAGCAAATTAAATTCTCCATCTAATCATGGTAGTTTCAAGTCTCTACGTACATTCGTTCTCGAGTTACGAATTTTTTTATGTTTAACGCTAAATCTAAAAAAATTCGTAACTCGAAAACGAATAAACGTAGAGACACGAAACCGGTGTCATTTGAAGCAAAATTAAATTTTCCATCTACTAAAAATAGTTTCGTGTCCCTACGTCCATTCGTTCTTGAGTTACGAATTAGTTCAGGTTTAACGCTAAATCTAAACAAATTTGTAACTCGAGAACGAATAAACGTAGAGACTTGAAACTGGTGTCAATCGACGGGGAACAAAATTTTGCTTCGGATGACACCGGTTTTGAGTCCCTACGTCTATTCCTTCTCGAGTTAAAAATTTTTTTAGTTTTTACGCTAAATCGAAAAAAATTCGTAACTCGAGAACGAATGGACGTATAGACTTGAAACTGGGCTCAATCGACGGGGAACAAAATTTACCTTCAAATGATACCCGTTGCAAGTCTCTACGTCCATTCGTTCTTGAGTTACGAATTAGTTCAGGTTTTCCGCTAAATCTAAACAAATTCGTAACTCGAGAACGAATGGACGTAGAGACTTGAAACTGGTGTCAATCGACGGGGAACAAAATTTACCTTCAAATGATACCCGTTGCAAGTCTCTACGTCCATTCGTTCTTGAGTTACGAATTAGTTCAGGTTTTCCGCTAAATCTAAACAAATTCGTAACTCAAGAACGAATGGACGTAGAGACTTGAAACTGGTGTCAATCGACGGGGAACAAAATTTGCCTTCAAATGATACCCTTCGCAAGTCTCTACGTCCATTTGTTCTCGAGTTACGAATTAGTTCAGGTTTAGCATGTAACACGTTTCCCTTCGTAACTCGAGACGTTTGTGAAAAAAAAAAAAAAAAAAAAAAAAAAAAAAAAAAAAAAAAAAAAAAAAAAATTTTTTTTTTTTTTTTTTTTTTTTTTTTTTTTTTTTTTTTTTTTTTTTTTTTTTTTTTTTTTTTTTTTTTTTTTTTAAAGATGGTTTATTTATTCGTTGGAGATTCTGAACCTCAACGCTTTTTTTAGTTTCAATTTTGGGACTTAGTCATTTTTTTAACATCATTGATTTACTTTGTCATTTTTTAACGTCAATGATTTTTTAAAGCTCGACGAAGAAACAATTCCATCGGACGAATTAGAAAACAAATTCATTTCGTCACGCCGAGATACTTTTACCGCGAGGCACGAATTAGTTTCGAGATTTAGTTCTAAATTTGGGACTTTGTCATTTTTTTAACATCAATGATTTTTTCAAAAGCTCGGCGGATCAGAATGCAGGAGACGAAAATTCGAAGTTCGAACATTCATCGATGCATCCAACGTTGTCTCGTGACCTTGTTGCAGCTCAAAGCGAACGGTTTTTTTTCCTGGTCACGCGCGTGCGAAGCGTGTCAAGGATGAAAAAAAACACGTGCTCCATGGCTGGGTCGCCGCGAGATGCGTGTCGAGGTCAACGGGTCGTGTTTCTCGAAAGATTCGAAGCAGATGTTTTGTTCGTTTTTTTTCCTAATTAATAAAGGGAGACTGATTTCGTGTACGCGCTCACTCGCAATTAGAGACCCCGAACCAAAGAACATGGAGTTGCATGAAGTGGATTTCGTGATACGTGAAGCAGACTCGTCGACTCCCGACATCCAAGTGCCGGAGTATAGCCCATCATCTCCGGCCGCATCGGGTCGACGAGTGCCGCGACTTGTTTTCGAGGCAATCGATCCTCGTATACCAGCAAGGAGGATCGATGAAGCTCCCCGACGAAGTCCCTCTCGATCGCCGGAGAGATCGAGGAGTCCTCTCGTGCGATCGAGAAGTTCATCGACGTCGTCGGTGCGAATCGAGTCGCCGCCGCTTTCGCCTTCACTTTCCGCTTCATCAACGGAATCCCTGCCCTCTCTCCGCCGGCTCCTGCGTGAAATACAAGACGAAGAAGCTTCATCTTCGAGTAGTACGGGAGAGGATTAAAGAGTTGTTCCTGTCATTGTAACCATTTTCCTATCATTGTAAATAAACATGTAACTAGTCTTTCTGTTCCTTTACCTTTTTCTTTTTTTTTAAAAAAAAGCTCGACCGACCAACATTGGCTCGGATTCGTTTGGATCAGTTTGACGTTCGAACGAATCGCTCCAATATCGGTCGGTTGGCATGTCCCGAGAATGTTTCGAATTGCTTTTGCTAGTCTTTTTCCCCCCCTTTACGTTTTCTTGAAAACAGGAAGGCCCGACCGACCGATATTGGCTCGGATTCGTTCGAACAACTGATCCGATCGAATCCGAGCCAATATCGGTAGGTCGGGCACTTTTTTTTTAATGTCACGAGAGTGTTTCGATTCGCTCCTCACGAAATCACGCGACTCTGACGTTCTCGTGTCGCTCCCCCAATCCCCGTTCTTCAAAAAAAAGTAACGCGACCCCATAAAAACTCTCCCGCATCGTCGCAATATCCCGCAGAAATGTCCGGATCGACCCCCGAAGACACTAATCAGCGCACTCCGACAGAACGAGCGATGCCCGTTCCTGGGGCACCGCAGAAAGAACCACGCTTCATTTCGTCCATGGACCCGTCCGTGCTGAATTTTTGCCGAACGCGACTTAATTTCCATGAAGACAAAGAACAAAAGCCGGACGTCGAAGAGACTAAAAACCATCTCGACTACGCATTGCAACTAATGGATCGGGTAATCGAGGAAGTGGTGACGGGCAGACCAGAGACTCCGCATTGCGCGTTGGTAAGGCAACTCTTGGAGGAGGACGACGACGACGACTACGATGACGACGACGAGCATTCGACGAGTTCCGGGATTCCTGAAGATACCGCACGCGACCTGACCGAAACCAAGGAAACCTCAGGACAAAAAAATGTTAAACCTGTGTAAATGTACCTTATTGTTCGAAATAAAAAAAAAATGAACGAAACCAGTATTGGCACCTTTTTTTCTCTTGGAAGGGCATGGCATGTAGCTAAAATACCGAAGCCCGTTTTAGTTTCGAAGCCTGTATTGGAGCAATCGGTCCAGTATCGGCGTCGTTCCTTTTTTTTACCTGACACGCGTGACCTTAAGATCTTGGTTCCTCCTTCGTTCAAAGAAACAACGGGGGGAAAAAAGGAACCGAAGCCCGTTTTAGTTTCGAAGCCTGTATTGGAGCAATCGGTCCAGTATTGGCGTCGTTCCTTTTTTTTTTTACCTGACACGCGTGACCTTAAGATCTTGGTTCCTCCTTCGTTCAAAGCAACAACGGGGGAAAAAAGGAGGAGGGTGATCGTCTCCAAACGGGCGTCACGTTCCTCATTCGTCCGTTAAAAGGATTCTCGCGTTTCGCGCATACGAATGGTCGCCGTTCGCCAGAGGGGAGTTTTTTTTATTTTTCCAGGACTCTTTAAAAAGATGAGTGAAAACCCCCCATTCCCGAGAAACACGGAGGAGAGAGAGCGGAAAAAATGACTTCGTTTCCGTATTTTCAGTACAGGACCTTCATTCTCAATAATCACAATGATCTCATGCGCTGCTGGTTTTGCAGCCGATTTCTTGCTACCAAGGATTACGAAAAACATGTCTCCAAGATGCACTGCATCAATCCCAAGACGACGTGCGTCTGGTGCCTGGACGAAACTTGGCCTTCCGGAGAAAAAATGAAACACGGACTCCATCTCCTGGAGTGCTCTAAGAAATTCCTCGAAATGTATGCCGGTCAAGCCGAGAAACGAGTGCCGGACATTGAAGGCATCGACGACGACGTCGACGACGTCAACGACATCGACTTCGTGCCGAAAGGCGGCGACGAAATCCAAGAAAACCACGACGGCAACGAAACCCAAGAAAACCACGACGGCGAGGAAAACAACGACGAAGACTTCCTACTGACGCCGGGCATAGCTGCTCAACTACGAGGTAAATATCGGGCTCGACTTCGTCCACGTCGCCATGTGAGGACGGTGGAAGCGTACCTGTTGCTGAATCTCATGGAAGATCATAAACAATTCTGTACGGCCGTACTGAGGTTGGTTGACTCGGTCGAAAAAGCCATGATCTCCATCGACGCCGTGGCAAACTCCCTTCGAGGAAATTTTGTCTGAGAAACCCTGAGGGTTTCTCATTATTTTGTGTTGTATTTATGTTGTAAATAAAAGTTTCCATTTTTTTTAAAAAAAAAAGACTGTTCCAATAATGGCCAGATCTCGAGGTATGCTATAAAAAAAAGCACGAATGTCATGAAAAAAACGTGAATTTTTCTTTGAAGCGCGTGTTGTCATCTATTTCAGAGAAAAAACAAGGAGAAACGTTTTCTGATAAAAGCGGGTGGATTCGTTAGCCAAGAAAAAAAACACAAGTCCAACTTTTCTGAAAAAAATCGATCCTGACGGTCATTCGGCTCAGCTTCAATTTCAATTTCAATTTAAAAAAAAAAAAAAAAAAAAAAAAAAAAAAAAAAAAAAAAAAAAAAAAAAAAAAAATATATATATATATATATATATATATATATATATATATATATATATATATATTTTTTTTTTTTTTTTTTTTTTTTTTTTTTTTTTTTTTTTTTTTTTTTTTTTTTTTTTTTTTTTTTAAATCAAAAAAAAATATATCTCTCGACTTGTTGGAGATACTAGACCAAGTGTTTTTTTCAGTTTTAAATTCAGGACTTTTTCATTTTTTGCCACTCGAAAAAAATTGTACCAATATTGGATCGATTTAGTTTTTTTTTAAAAAATCAATCTTACAAAACAAATACAATAATACACAAAACAAAGACATGATAAAAAACATTTGTTTCTTGTGGTCCGAATTCAGTACATGAAAAAGAGTTTATTCTGGTCCCTAATCACGGCGTAAGATTCGTCTTTTCCGACCGGGATGCTCAGAACGCGCACGTAATTGAGGTTGATGTCCCCCGCCGGACGTGCGCGAAACGTTTCGATTCTCTTTTCTTTCTCCAACACCAGTTCTTGAGGTTGAACACCGTTGACTTCTGCCATTTTCTTAAAGACTTCGGTCTTGTTGCTGTTTTCGTCCAAAATGAGGCCCAGATTCTCGAGTTCTTTTCGTCTTTCGTCGTCTCGGGATTCGTCGATGACGAGATCGGGCATCGATTCCTTGCAAGTCAGGTCCAGGGGCGGCGGCGTCGCGGCCGAGACGCATCCCTCTTCCTCGTAAACGCTCTGAGCGGCAACGATGCTGGGTAGGATCGAATCGTCACCGGAGCCTGCGTTCATTTCGATGATCTCGGGTTCGCCTTCGTTTTTCTTCGGCGCCTGTTCGAACGACGACGATGAGGAACTGAACTCGTTCCTTTCCAGCACCACGTTCCCGGTGCCGTCGTCGCTGGTGGTAAGTCCCGGGGGAGGAAAAAATGACCTACCTCCGAGGGAACTGCGAGTTAGCGTCGACGAAACCTGATAACAGGCAGAAGAGGGAGAAACGTAAACGCTGGGACGAGATCTGTACCCACCATGAACCGAGGCGCGGCGTCTGGCGCAATTAAGGAGGTGCTCTCCTTGCTGTAACTTTGTTCCAAACTCCCAATGAAATCTCAAACACCACGCGCAAGACATGGTGCTATTGTAACCGTGCTGCTCTTTGACGTGTCTTTCGAACTTACGGATGAGAATCCGAGCCCCACACCAATGACAGATGATTTCGGATCCGCTCGAGCTTAGAAACCTTTTGTAACGAGTGTAGTCACTGTACTGAAAATGACTCGGCATGACTCTCCCAGGAGAGGAAAAGTAAACGATGAGAACCAGAGTGTTTTTTCCGTTCCTTTTTAAGCGTTAACCCAAGAGAGGGAGGGAACTCCGAGAAACGAATTACGTCGAGCATTTAGCATTCGCAAAACGACCGAGGAAAAAAAACGGCGGGTGGGGAGGTCGGAAATACGAATTGGAAGAGAATTCAGTTGGGAAAGAGAAAAATTGCACGAGAAGGTTGAAAAGAAAAAAACAACGCGAGCAACGTGACGCACACGACCCTCCCGCGAAAAAAAAATGACAAGGTCATTAAGTGAAATCAAACCAATTTTGGAACGATCTTTACGAGTTCCAATATTCTCGTGTTTTGGGTTCTTACATTTTTACCAATCCTCTTAACGCAGTGATGTTGGCATTTAAAACTTTACGATTAAAAAAATGACAAAGTCCAGCGTTTGGTTCAGAATCTCCAACGAACATTCAAACCTCCACTAAACACATCTCTGGAAAAAAAAAAAAAAAAAAAAAAAAAAAAAAAAAAAAAAAAAAAAAAAAAAAAAAAAAAAAAAAAAAAATATATATATATATATATATATATATATATATATATATATATATATATTTTTTTTTTTTTTTTTTTTTTTTTTTTTTTTTTTTTTTTTTTTTTTTTTTTTTTTTTTTTTTTTTTTCCAGAGATGTTTTTTATTCGTTGGAGATTCTGAACCAAACGCTTTTTCAGTTTCAAGTTCAGGACTTTGTCATTTTTTACGTCAATGATTTAATTTACCATTTTTCAACAACAACGACATTTTAAAGCTTGACAAAGAAAACAATTCCATCGGTCGGAGTTAGAACCGCAAACGTGTTTCGCGCTAAATTCAAACGAATTCGTAACTCGAGAACGAATCGACGTAGAGACTTGAAACCGGTGTCCATCGATGGCGAAGAAAATTTTCCTTCGAATGATACCACTTCCGTCATTCCGAGAGACGTTTACAGCGTGCAACGAATTAGTTTAGATTTAGCTCGGAACGCGTTTCGTTTCGTAACTCGAGAGCGAACGGACGTAGAGATTCGATGGTGCCAACATTAGACGGGAGAGGAATCTAATTTCCCTTCGAATGATACCCATCGCAACTCAAGCGGTCCTTTATCTTCGGAGTTTGAGCCGCAAACGTGTTACTCGCTAAATCTAAAGAAATTGGTAACTCAAGAACGAATCGACTTGGAGACTCGCAACCGATCTCATTAGACGTGGAACAAAATTTACCTTCGGAACATTCCTTTTTTTTAACGTTCCGAGAGATATTTACCGTTTGCTACGAATTAGTTTAAAGAAACTCCTAACTCAAGAACGAATCGACGTAGAGACTCGAAACCGACATCATTAGACGGGGAACAAAAATTTACCTTCAGAACATGCCTTTTTTAACGTTCCGAGAGATGTTTACCGTTTGCTACGAATGAGTTTAGAATTAACATGAAATACGTCCGTAATTCGAGATAAAACGCTCATACAAATTCGAAATGAGCGTTACAACGAGAGCATCAATCGTTTTCGTAAACGAATAAAATGTTTCGAGTATTCCAACCCGTTTTTAATTCATTCAATTTTTCTAGTTTGCCAATATTTTTTTTCAACATGAGAAAAAAAAAAAAAAAAAAAAAAAAAAAAAAAAAAAAAATATATATATATATATATATATATATATATATATATATATATATATATATATATATATATATATATATATATTTTTTTTTTTTTTTTTTTTTTTTTTTTTTTTTTTTTTTTTTTTTTTTTTTTTTTTTTTTTTTTTTTTTTTTTCAAATAATAATGTTATCATTATTATTGGCAAACACATTATTCGGGCTACGTGAAATTTTTTACGGAACGCAATCTGTCACCTGGGCTCATTTTTTTTATCCCGATCATCCCTTCAACTCCGTACGCGAAAAAATATTGGCAAACACATTAAAAACATTTTCAAGTGCTTCGGGCTACCTGAAATTTTTTACCGAACGCAATCCGAACGTGAAGTGAGCAGAAACATTTTTTATCCCGATCATCCCTTCAACTCCGTACGCGAAAACGTGTCCGAGCATCGTAACGTGTTGGTAATGAGACATATCTGCTTTTTTAATGGTAAATGAGCGCGTTACAACGAGAGCGTCAATCATTTTTCGTAAACGAATAAAATGTTCGAGTATCGCAATGTAATTCATTCATTTAATTTTTTTCTGGCATCGAGACACATGGGTTTTAGTTGGAAACCTTTCGAAATGAGCGTTACAACGAGAGCGTCAATCATTTTCGTAAACGAATAAAATGTTCGATTATTCCAACCTCTTTTTTAATTCATTCAATTTTGCTAGATTGGCAATGAGACACATGGGTCCGTTGTTGGAAACCTTTCGAAATGAGCGTTACAACGAGAGCATCAATCGTTTTCGTAAACGAATAAAATGTTTCGAGTATTCCAACCCGTTTTTAATTCATTCAATTTTTCTGGTTTGCAAATATTTTTTTCAACATGAAAAAAAAAAAAAAAAAAAAAAAAAAAAAAAAAAAAAAAAAAAAAAAAAAAAAAAAAAAAAAAAAAATATATATATATATATATATATATATATATATATATATATATATATTTTTTTTTTTTTTTTTTTTTTTTTTTTTTTTTTTTTTTTTTTTTTTTTTTTTTTTTTTTTTTTCAAATAATAATGTTATCATTATTATTGGTAAACATATTATTCGGGCTACGTGAAATTTTTTACCGAACGCAATCCGAACGCAATCTGTCACCTGGGTTCATTTTTTTATCCCGATCATCCGTTCAACTCCGTACGCGAAAAAATATTGGCAAACTCATTAAAAACATTTTCAAGTGCTTCGGGCTACCGGAAATTTTTTACCGAACGCAATCTGACACTGGTTTCTTCCGACGTGAAAGTTTTATTGCGATAATATTTGAGATGTTCGAGTTTCGGATCGAGCGATTAGAAACATTTTTTCCCCGATCAGCCCTTGAACCTCGCACGCGAAAATGGTTGGAGTATCCCAGCGTGTTATTTTCTTAATCCGTTCAATCCTTTTCGAGAATATTTTTTAAGGACGATATTTTGCTTGGATTGGCACTAGCGTGTATCCCAACGTAGGACCATTCAGTCATTTTTTTTTCTTGGGCATCGACACATGGGTTCTTTGATTGGAAACCTTTCGCAGGTATTTCGTTCACCGTTAAAACGAGAGCGCCACCCAACGTAGGACCATTCGGTTCGTTTTTTTCCAGTTTGGTCATGACACATTAGTTTTAGTTGGAAACCTTTCGCATGTATTTTGTTTACCGTTAAAACGAGAGCGTCACCCAACGTAGGGCCATTCGGTTGATTTTTTTTCTAGTTTGGCAATGAGACATGAGTTTTAGTTGGAGGCAAGTAATACGAATACTGAACACATTACGGCATTGGACTTTGTCATTTTTCTTCTGACGTGAATGTTTTTCATCCCGATGTGTTTGATTCGCAAACATGGAGTTGGGTAGTTTTTTTTTTACCGCAGAAGGTTTATCGCGAAGTGAGCAGAAACATTTTGTTTCCCGATCATCCATTCAATTCCGTACGCGAAAACGTGTCCGAGTAACGCAACAATGAGACACATGGGTTTTTAAGAAAGAAACCTTTCGAAATGACCGTTACAACGGGAGCGTCAATCAATTTTTTTGCTGCTGATACGCTTCAAGTACACGAGAAAAGTGTCCGATTATCGCAATGTTCGTTCTCATTGAATTTAATCAATTTTTCTAGATTGGCAATGAGACACATGAGTTTTAGTTGGAAACCTTTCGAAATGACCGTTACAACGAGAGCGTCAATCGTTTTCGTAAACGAATAAAATGTTTCAAGTATTCCAACCCGTTTGTTTTTAATTCATTCAATTTTTCTAGTTTGCCAATATTT